>NW_026057576.1:23793415-23923199 GCF_023721935.1 Panthera uncia | reverse complement strand
GAGGAAAAGCTGTGCCGTTGAAATGCAAATGGCTGATCAAAAGCGGTAAATCCCTTCCAAGAACAAGGTCTGTCTTTGCCACTTTGGGCTTTGCCAAATATTTCAAACGGCCTTTCGCATCTGGGCAAGGGGGAATGTTGGTATGTGTCATCAGGCTGAGGCAATGTTCTTAAACTGTGGTCATGATCCACTAGGGGCTTCTGAAATCAGTTTAGTAGGTTACAACTGCATTAGAAAATAGAATCGAACCAAAGAGAATAGAGTAGACGTACAGGAGTACACAGCCCGTAAAAAGGTTGGTTTCTTTGTGAAATTTTCATTTTGGTATAAACACACGCACATAGATACATAAACGTGTGTACTGATGTGGGGGCACGAATGTATTTCTGTTTATTTTTTAACCTTTATTTTAACTGTGACGTAGTATTAAACCCCCAGCAGCATATATACAATTTCTATTTTAAAGACTCATTAGACCAACTCCTGAGTTTCCCCCACTATGACTGAGAACGAGGACAGAGCTGAGACCTTAGAAACCATCTGTATGGGGGCACCTGGGCGGCTCAGTCGGTTAAGCGTCCAACTTGGTTCACGTCGTGATCTTGCGGTCTGTGAGTTCAAGCCCCGTGTCGGACTCTGCTGACAGCTCAGAGCTTGGAGCCTGTTTCAGATTCTGTCTCCCTCTCTCTCTCTGCCCCTCCCCCGCTCGTGCTCTGTCTCTCTTGCTCTCAAAAATAAATAAAACATAAAAAATTTAAAAAGAAACCGTCTGTCTGACCCTCCTCACCTCATTCCCCTTCCCGGCCCCCAGAAGCAGCCACACTCCTGACTTTTACAGTAATCATCCCCTGGCTTTGGTCACAGTTTTGCCCCCGACATCTACATCAGGAAGAACACTGAGTTTGGTCTGCCTTTGAGCTCTTCCTAAGGGTTCTCCTGGGATTTGCTTCTTCCCCTCAAGGCTGTGTTCCTGAGATTTTTCTCTCGTCGGCACGTTCACCTGTAGCTCAAGCATTTCACTGGCGTGTAGCTTTCTTCGTAGGATTGCACCATGATACCGGCACCATCCTGGGGCTGGTGGACACGAGAGTCATTCCAGATTGGGTGTTTACAAACAGTGCTGCTCCGGAACCTTCTCCCTCATTTCCCTGGCATGCCTACAGAGGGGTTTCTCTGGCACACAGGACAGGGCTGTTGGATCTGTGATTCCTGCATGTTCTACGTGACGGGGTGCAGCTCGGTGCTTGCACCCATTCTCCACCACCAGCCCACACGTGGTTTTGTTCAGATGTATTTCTGACTGTGGTCTGTAACCAAAAAAGTTGGAAGACATGTCTGAAGGCTCCTAAGGTAAGAATGGTACTTCTTTAAAACGAAGAATTTTTTCATTGCCGTGTGTGTGTGTGTGTGTGTGTGTGTGTGTGTGTGTAGGTGAGCCTGGAGGAAATCAGAGCAGGAGAAAGGATGAAAGGACACTCACGTTGTGAGCACTTGTTACCCACCATGCACCGAGCACAGCGCTTTACCAGTTTGCACGTATTTTCTCCTAAATCTTCACACCAGCCTTGTGAGACGTGGTTAAATCCCACTTGGTAGAACAGAGGTTCAAAGAAAGTAAGGAATGCACCCAGAGCCATATGGCAAGAAATATGCTGGAACTGGAATTTGAACCCAGGCCTATCGGTCTCCAAAGCCACCTGACCACTTTTCCCACCTCAGGTGCTCTTCCCAAGGCCCCTGCCTCTGCAGGTTGTACTTCCCTGCCTCACTGGCACATGACCTTGGCCCAGGATTGCCTCCAAATCACTGTGAGAGAGGTGCAGTTCATCCCAGGACTTCAAATCTTCCACAGAGTGTCCTTTGCCCCCTGCCCAGCTCACACCTGCCCTCCAGATGCCAGGACCTGAACAGCTCACCATTCCGCCTGATGCTTAGATGGCTCTTGCCAGTCACTGGCTCCTTGGTCTCTCACTGTCTCTCTCTGTCTCTAGATGGTGCCCTCTTGCTGGAGGACCGGCTCGACCTTTCCTCTCTGAAAGTTTTCATGTGTCTGCTCCCACCCAGGGAGGTGAGTTTTAGCTCCCCCTCAAACTGCTCCTAATGGCGAAGCCTATATCACTTGAACGTTTGCAAGGAAGAACTCCTGTTCTGACCTTGGCCACAGATTGCCAGGGTGGCATGGGGCGGGGTTTTCAGTTGGCAAAATGGGGTGTCTGAGTGGCTGCCCCAGCAGGAGTTCTTCCGGACTCTTTCTTAAACGGCTCCCCCAAACTTTTCTCACAAGACCTAAGGGCACTACCTGTAGCCAAGGAGCTCTTCCCCTTCTTTCAAAACAAAATCAAGGATGGAGGGGAGGGGAGAGGAAGGAAGTTCGTTTGTTCATTCACTGGACATTCACCGGGCACTTTTGGGGATTGGGGGGAGGTCACTGCTGTAAGACACCCCAGCCAGTCCTCACAGAGACAAATACGAAAGCACACCCATGCATTCTGTTTTTGATACGCTTGTGTTGATACAGGTGGAGGCTTTCTTTTGGGTATGACACGTTCTTCTGACCATGAAAAGGGCAATCACGGAGGAGATGTTTCATTATCAAGGTATTCTTAGGATGTTTTTAGACTGTTCTCAAAGCTCTAGCAGTTCACGCAACAATTAATATATTCAGGCAGATTAGTCACTTACCAGCAAAACCCTCGATTTCTATAGCACTGCTGGAGGCAGAAAACTCACTGTGTTTAACGGACTTAATTAGTAGCTCGGAGTTACAATTGAGATCATTTGGAAGTCCCACGGACAAGAGAAAGTGGCAGGAAGGACTGATCACCAAAGACTGAGAAAATGTGTTTTCTAGGCAAATTACACAGAAGGGTTTCCACTGGCTCAAATGGGGCTCACTTTCCAAAGACAGGCCCTACTGATTAAGGACTTCTGTTCAGTGAGCTACTCTGGAGAGTCAACATTGGCCCACATTCAGCCCCAGTCCATTCTACCCTGAGTTATATACCGCATACGTGTGAGATAGGTAGGTAGGTAGGTAGATAGATCGAGACAGACAGACATAAAGAGATTGGATTTAAGGACTTGGTTTATGGGATTGTAGGGGCTGGTAAGTCCAAAATTTGCAGCACAGGATGGAAGGCTGGAAACTGAGGCAGGATTGCTATGTTGTAGTCTGGAGGCAAAATTCCATCTTCTTCGAGAATCCTTGATATTTCCTCTTAAGGCCTTCAACTGACTGGGGGAGAATGACGTGGACTGAATTGTGTCCTCCCAGAATGCTTCTGTTTAGGGTCTAACTGTATTTGGAAATAGGATCTCTCAAGACGGAATTCAGATTAGATGAGGTCACAGGTTGGGGCCCTCATCCAACCGGACTGGCATCCTTATTGGAAAAGGAAGGAACACCAGGGAGGGATGCACAGAGAAAAGGCCATGTGAGGACTCAGGAAGAGGGAGGCCATCTGCGAGCCAAGGAGAGAGGCCTCACAGCAACTTCGAGACTAGTGATTGACCAAACACCTGGGCACCTAGGCCCCCACATCACACACATGGAACTTCAGCAGCAACATTGGATGAGTTTCACACTCAGATGAAGTCTGTCGCTAGGCTCCCTTGACTTCAGGTCCGATTTTGGCACCAAATGAATTTTGGGAGCTTGGGGGTCTGGGGGGAAGGGGTGGAAAGGACCAAAGGTTAATTTCACTTATTTTACAGTTTCCATTCTGATCAGGCCTGCTTGCCAAAGTGCAAAGGGCTGCTATCTATGCATAAGAGCGATAATAACGGCAGTTATTAAATGTATATCATGCTGCCAAGTGTTAAATAACTTTATTCTCCTGTATCTTTCACGGTAGCCCTGTGAAGCACGTCTTATTTTTCCCGTTTTCTAGAAGAGGAAAGTAAACCCAGAGAAGGGAAGGACTTTGCTCCAACTCACACAGCAAAAAAGAGGCTGAGCTTGTGACCAGCTCGCTATGCTGCCTCCTTCTCCGGAGGGATGTGTGCAGAAGGGAGAAAGTGTAACCACTCAGAAAACATTGGGGCGCCTGGGTGGCTCAGTCGGTTGAGCGTCCGACTTGGGCTCAGGTCACGACCTCACGGTCTGTGAGTTCGAGCCCCGTGTCGGGCTCTGGGCTGACAGCTCAGAGCCTGGAGCCTGCTTCAGATTCTGTGTCTCCCTCTCTCTCTGCCCCTCCCCCGCTCATGCTCTGCCTTTCTCCCTGTCAAAAATAAATAAACATTAAAAAAAAATTAAAAAAAAAAAAAGAAAACAGAGAAAGTCCACACCCTGAAGCCAACTGACCGCCAAACCACTGACATCCTTCTGAAGTCCTTCCATGTGAGTCTGCCCCCTAGACTGTGGCTGGAGGAACCTCCTGAAGATCTGGCATGGGCACTCCCTTTCTCATACATCCTCAGTGGCTCCCCATTAATTAATTACTCAACACAAGCAGGAAGCCTCACCCTAAACTCAAGCCCCCTCTCCTCCCGCCCAAACTTGGCCTTCATGGGGTTCTTGCTTTTTTTTTTTTTAGCAGCACTGCATCTCCTTGCTGCTTTTTGCCCCGTATCGTCCTCCCTAAACTGAACACCCCCTCCTCCCAGGTTGCAGAACGGAACTTCTTGTCTGATGGAAGGAGGGAGCGCTCTGGAGTCCTCCCGGTCCCAAAGTCTACCATGAGGAATCACCACTTCGGTAAGTTGCTCGCTCACTCTGAGCTATTTTCTACTTGTGGGTACCTTCTGCCCGAGGCTGATGTGAAAACTCACAGGTAAGGTACAAGGACGACGCATCACGCATAGGACGCCGGAGAAGTGCTCTTTCCTCCCCCCTTCCAGGGAGCCGCTGAGCCAGGGGGCAGGAACAGCCTCACCCTTGCTCACAGGGTCAGTGTTCACCGTCCCTCTCTGCGCCCATGAGTGGCCTCAAACATCTGGCCTCTTTGGCTCCCAGAACAGCAGACACCCCTTTGGTGACTGCCAGCGCCTGTCTGCACGCCTTGGGCCAGAGCCGCTCTGGAAAGCTCTTCCCCTCTCAGCTCCTGAGTCTGTGACTGACATGCTTGTTTCTGGAAGTGGAGGTGTCAGTGAAATTCCACAGGCTTGAAAAACATTGAGCAGCGTCTCACTGAAATTGCTTTTTCCACCCCGCCCCCCCCCCTTCATTTTTAATTTGAAGAAAACAAAAGCCCAAACGCTGCAGCGGAAGATTCATTAAATAATTTACTGCACCTGCCATTTTAAGGGGTAATTTAATACAGCCACCCTTCGAGCCACCTTTATGACAGAAATTTTCCGCCTTCTTTGGGAAGGTGGCTGCGTTCCCTGGAGTGGATGCCTGGGTAGCAGGAGAAGCCAGAAGCCCTCGAATGTTTTCCAGCCCCGACAGAAGCCAACCCCATCAGACACACGGCTGGGTAATGACTGCAATTTCATGCAGATTAAATTTACCTTTGGGGGCGAAATATGGACACAGAAAGGAAACCAAACCCCGTGTTTTCAAGGTAGCCTAAGATCCAAGTTCAAAGGGATCAGAAAAGAGGTTTTGATTTGGGGGATTTAATAACTTTTCATTCTTTCACTGGCTTTTCAAAGTTTACAGTGCCTTTTTCTTTGTGAATCCACCTGCATTAAGGATGCCACTGCTGTCATTAACCACAAAAAAAAAAAAAAAAACAACCTAAATGGATTTTTTTTTCCCCTTAGCTTAATGCGTTAATTGCATTACTTAAAAAAAAAAAAAAAAACAAAACCAAGTCTGGAATAAAACGCTCAGGAAATCACTTGTGACACATCTTTTTAAAATTATGGTTAAAAATACACATAACATGAAATTTGCCAGCTTCATCATTTTTAAGCATACAGTCCAGTGGCCTCTGGTGCATTCACATTGTTGTGTTACCGGGGACACTTGCACTTCCTCCTACCCCCACCCCCAGCGCCCCAGACTCACTAGAAAGGGTCATAGCAAGATTTTGTTCAGTGATATATATATTTTTTTAAGTTCATTTCTTTCTGAGAGCGAGCACACGCACGTGTCTGCATGCGAGAGGAGGTGACGGGCAGAGAGAGAGAATCCCAAGCAGGTTCCATGCGGTCAGCGCAAGCCTGAGGTGTGTGTGTGTGTGGGGGGGGGGGGCGAGGGGCTCAATCTCACAAACCACGAGATCACGACCTGAGCCAAAATCAAGTGTCGGACACTCAAGCAACAGGGCCACCCCGGTGCCCCTGTTGAGTGTTATTTCTGCCTGTCCCTTTCCAGCTTTCTTGGGATGTTGTGCCTTTATCCTAGGAGAGTCCCTCCTCCAACTGAAAAGTACTACCATCGAACTCGTCTATCTTAGCCAAGTACCCACAGAACTAGAGGGACATATTCTTCTCTAATTTAGAGTCACTCTTCTTCGCACAAAGACTAAGGAAAAGTTGTAAGAGGAGAAGCAGCCGTTTGTTGGGTAGCTCTGTGCTCCTTTTGTGTTAAGCCGTTTACAGATGTCTCCCTATTCGCTGTTTACAATAGTGTCCACCACCACGGGCGCAGAAGTTGTGGCCCAGAGGGGTGAGTGAACAAGGTCCCGCGGCTAGGACTGAAGTCCATGGCCAAATGCATCCGAAATCCGATATGGCAGATCAGCCAAGAGAGACAGAACCTGGAAAGGCAGGAAGATTTCTGGGAGGGAGACGGGGAGGGTAAGCGAGTCAGGAAAAGAAAGACCATGCTGGCCTCCCTGGCCGGGAAGAACATCATCGACTTGGGCTCTTAACAGTACTTGCAGAGGCTATAGCTGGCTGGGCTTCACTCTTGTGGAGAGACCTCCCCCAGAGGGCTTCCAGACAGCGCCCTCCCTGCTTTGGGGGTCTGATTACAGACATGACAGATTACTTTGATCACTTGCCTTCTTCTGCTCAGAGGGTCACTCCGAGCTGCAGGCAGAGTTTCTGACTCTGCCTCAAATTAAAACGCCAACTCGATGTCACGATAGATTTTCTTAACCACCCGTCTCTGCATGTTGGAATGTCTCTGTCTGGTTGAAAATGCCCCCTGGAGAGTTACCATGGCAACCCTTGTCTGCAGCATGGCAGGATCAGATCTTTGAAAGAGACTTCCAAATTGGTGTGGCCACTTTCAGCCACAGGCCCACACAGGTTTTGCTTTGGGTACCCAGCTGATGACTCCGGCCTAGGGGGTGAAAGTCCGGGAGAAAAACTCAGTGGTACCAAAACACACGAGGCGCTCCCCCCTCCTTCTCCCGGAGCCTCAGGAGTGGGTTTGCATCGTCTCTGTCAGGCTGTATTTATTTCCCTCTGTGCTTCCTCCATCTTCCAGGCTCAAGGTCAAACCCTTAGAGGTAGATTTATTTCTTACAGAAAAAGACTGACATGCAAGTTAGGGAGGAGGCAGCTGGCTCAATAAAGTGGGATAAAAGAAGATAGAAACCTCTGAAGGTTTGAAAACTGGGATTGGGTTTTGATAAAAGATTGAGATAATTTTCAAGAGACCCAGTGACTTGCTCTTTCTTTCTTCCTTCCTCCTTCCCTCCCTTCCTTTCTTTTTCTTTCTTTCTTTCTTTCTTTCTTTTCCTTTTTCTTTCTTCTCTTTCTTTCCTTCCTTCTTTCTTTCTTCCTTCCTTCTTTTTCCTTCCTTCCTTCTTCCTTTCCTTCCTTTTTTCTTTCTTTCTTTCCTTTTTTCTTCTCTTTCCTTCCTTCTTTCTTTTTCTTTCTTTCCTTTTTTCTTTTTCTTTCTTTCCTTCCTTCCTTCTTTCTTCCTTCTTTTTTTCTCTTTTTCTTTCTTTCTTTCTTTCTTCTCCTTCCTTCCTTCCTTCTTTCTTTCCTTCCTTCCTTCGTTCTTTTTTCTTTCTTTCCTTTTTTCTTTCTCTTTATTTCCTTCCTTCCTTCTTCTTTCTTTCCTTCCTTCTTTCTTTTTTTCTTTCTTTTTCTTTCTTTCTTTCTTCTCCTTCCTTCCTTCCTTCTTCTTTCTTTCCTTCCTTCCTTCTTTCTTTTTTTCTTTCTTTCCTTTTTTCTTTCTCTTTATTTCCTTCCTTCCTTCTTCTTTCTTTCCTTCCTTCTTTCTTTTTTTCTTTCTTTTTCTTTCTTTCGTTCTTCTCTTTCCTTCCTTCCTTCCTTCTTTCTTCTTTCTCTCTCTCTCTCTCTCTCTCTCTCTTTCTTTTTCTTTCTAGAAATGGAATAGAAATGCACACAGCCAGAAGATTTGGAATGTATAATTTGTGACAAGCAAGTTCAAAGTTATACAGACTCCTATGCCAGTATTTAATTAGTGCTGTGATCTGCCTAAAGATGGGGAACAACATACCTTAGCACTTAAAAGCTGTGCAAGCTTGATTATGTGAGTGGGTAGAGGAGATCCACGAATGTTGCAGGAGCACCAGCCATTTCCAGATCTTTCTGGTTGTAAAATATGGTCACATTATTATTTTCAGGGGCTGTAATCACCCAGGAGGACTCAGAAGAGTTCATTCATCCCTTTCTTCCATTCCTATCTGCCCGATCTCTCCTGACATCACAGTCTGACCCCCTGACCAGGAACAGCGTGGATTCCTGCAGTAAGAGACTCTGAAGCATATAGCCAAAGAGCCCCAGACTTGTAGAAAATCCAGAAGAAGGAAACATTCACTTTTATCATGGGTCAGTGTATTAGTTTCCTAGGGAGCTCTAACAGAAGACCACAAACCGGATGTATTAAATGAACAGGAATTTATTCTCTCATAGTTCACAAGACCAGAAGTCCAAACTTGGGGTGTTGGCAGAACTGGTTCCTTGGGGGAAATCCTCAGAGAATCCTGTGTATGCATTTATTGTAGTTTCTGATGACTACTGACAATCCTTAGTGTTCCTGGGCATATGCATGCATCACTCCGGTCTCTGTCTCTGTCTTCACACGGCCGTCTCCCTGTGTGTGTCTGTGACTCTTCCCTTCTTGTAAGGAGCCAGTCATGAGGGCCCTACCCTGATCCAGGGCGACCTCAGCGTAACTTGATTTCATTTGCAAAGATCCTATTTCCAAAAAAAGGTCGCATGCAGAGATGGGGGAGCAGAGATCAGAACGTCAGCATGCGATTTGGGGAGACACAGTTCAATCCGCAACATGGGAGTCCCTCCCGAAACAGACCCCGAGACAAAGATTTGAATGCAGATAGGTTACGTTTGAGGGGATCGCAGGAGGTAAGTGGAGAAGTGAGGAGGAGAAGGGAAGGAGGCCAATACAAAGGGCATTAATGAGCAAGATGCTGTTGTGGGCAGTTGGGGGTCGATGTTGTTGGGGGACTCCAGGAGACAGTGTCAAATGCATCTCCGAGCTGTCATACCCGAGGAAGTTAGGGGATTTATCCCCTGTTTTCTTTCATTGGCTGAAAGCCCACCAGCAGAGCCGTAGAAGGGACAGTGGGAAAGGGCTAAGTGCAGGAATGGGGAGGGCCGTGGCTGGACTGCCAACAGCTTCTGCTGCTACATCAGATAATGACACCTTCTCTGACACTGAGAATAAAGACTTCACATTGTAAATCACTCCAGTTACTTTTTGAGCATTGGCCGATAACTACTGTATTATAAATTAGAAGTAAAAAAACGATATTTACTCCAGAAGCACTCTGTTCAAATACTGCCCAATTATAGATCATCTCAAATGTTTTTAAAAAATGTGTAACGTATTTATTTTTGAGAGACAGAGTGCGAATGGGGGAGGGGCCGAGAGCAAGGGAGACACGGAATCCGAAGCAGGCTCCAGGCCCTGAGCCGTCAGCACAGAGCCCGACGTGGGGCTCGAACCCATAAAGCGAGAGATCATGACCTGAGCCGAAGTCGGAAGCTTAACTGCCTGAATGAGGTGCTCCATCTGAAATGTTTTAAAATTAATAACTGCATTATCTGAACTTTAAGATCCTTGTGCTTCTGTCATATCTTTCCATCTCTTCAGAGTTTGACTTTCAGTCCTGTGCCTTCCTCTCCCCAACTCATGTCTATCTGGTAAAGTCCTATTCAATCTTTAAGACCAAATTGCGTCCCTCCCCCCCCCCCCCCCCCCCCCCCCCCCCCCCCCATTGACTTTAAGCTCCTCTTAGTATTCCTGTACTACGGAGCACAGCGCCTCACATGGTTGATGACTGAATGCATGAACGTGAGATCACTGGTTCTCGGAAGCTCTCCATAGCACACACCCAGAAAGTCACACTCTAGCAACAGAACCGTGCAATTCGTTATACTTTGAAAGATGTCATCAGCCAGAAAATACTTTAGAGTCCCACAAACACCTTGAAAATAGTTCCAGTTTGTTCGGGTACCACGGAAAAGGCCAGCGCTCGCCCAGCTTTTCTCCCCGTGGTGACGGCCCCAGCGGTGCTCTTGTTCCAGGGCCGGCGGGTGTTCTGTTCACAGCTTCCGGTCCCTGACTCCACGTCAGCTTGGTGCCCCCTCCCCCTGCCCCCGAAAGAGCCAGCCCAATGCCCGTCACTGCCAGCAGACCTGACTCAGTGGCGCTGGCATCCCAGCACGTTCGGGCCCTGCTCTCTGGGCTCTTGGTGCAGGCGTGCAGCAAACGCGAAGGTCTTTTCCCGTCTTAGACCTTCTGGGTTTTTTTCCCTGGATTTCTATAGGAGCTGAGGAACATCTACAACACAGGCAGCCCAGTCTCTCGGGGCACCTGGGTGGCTCAGCCAATTGAGCGTCTGGCTCTGGATTTTGGCTCCGATCATGATCCCGGGGGCGTGGGATTGAGCCCTCCATCCTGACTGTGGAGCTTGGTTGAGAGTCTCTCTCTCTCCTCTGCCCCTCTGTCTGGTTCGTGCATGCTCTCTCTCTCTCTCTCTCTCTCTCTCTCTCTCTCTCTCAAATAAATACCCAGTTCCTATTCCTCACAGTCCCTGATTTCCAAAGTTTCATGTTGAAAGTTTTATGGGCACCCAAGGAATCTATAATGTAATGAGGAAGACAGATGATAATCTGACACTGGAGGCAATCATTGATATCACTGAGAGCTTCCAAGTGGAGAAGGACAGGAAAACTATCAGTGGACAACGGCTAGAGTGGGATTGGGAGAGAGTGTGGGTATGACGGTGTTAATGCACCTTGGCCCAGGCTTCAATTAGTAGCTTCTTGTTTCTGGAGGGGTGTTTGTTGTTGTTGTTGTTGTTGTTTGTTTGTTTGTTTGTTTTCGCATGACCACTTGGCAGCCACGGGGCAGGCTGATGAGGAGGAAGGAGGTCCAAGGATGAGCCAGATGATGGGCTGCCCGCTGTCCAACCAGCGTATATTCTAACGTCTGCAGACAACTGTGAGCTGAGGCGGAACAATGTGCGCCATGGGAAAGGGTCCCATCAAGCTCTCTGGTGCAAGCCTAGCGGGCAGAAAGGAAACAATCTCCACCCATGAGAAGGAATCACTTGATGCCCGCACAGGGCCCGATGGTTATGGGGGCTCCATGCCCCAAACTTTGTCTTCGTAAGCGTATTTGATCCCGTCGGTAAAAGAGGCCAGTAAGGCATGTGGCAAATTGTTTCTAGGTTCGATCAGCAATCTGCTGAGCATTGTGGATGTGCCCAAAATGCCGGCTGATTCTGGTCTTTTACTTTTCGCTCTCCGAGGGTCGTCCACCCGGCTTTCCGCACGCCCTGGGGTTGTGTGTTAGGAGCAGGAGGCACTGAGGACATGGAGATCCTGTAGCCGGGGTTTCACTCTGCCGGACAGGTGCTCGGTGCTTTACCTACAAGTATTTCTCATAGTTGCCCTTTGAAATAGGGGTGGTAGCCATCCCTCATTTGCCCACGAGGCCCAGAAAGGTTCAGTGATTTGTCCAAATCACACGGCCAAGAAGTGACGGGTCGGGATTTGACCCCAGACCTGTGGCACTGCACAGGCTCCGTGTGTGGTCTCAACCACAGTCTTCCTGTCTGGCGAAGAGTCGGGCCATAGAGCATAAGCCTGAATTGGGACAAGCCCTACGACTGAAAACATTAAAGGAAAAATTATGTGAAGCTGAAAATGCTAAGAAGCAGTAGTTTAAAATACGCACAGAGGTGCCTGGGTGGCTCGGTCGGTTGAGCACCCGACTTCGGCTCAGGTCGTGATCTCACGGTTCGTGGGTTCGAGCCCCACGTCGGGCTCTGTGCTGACAGCTTAGAGCCTGGAGCCTGCTTCGGATTCTGTGTCTCCCTCTCTCTCTCTGCCTCTCTCCCATTCACACTCTGTCTCTCTCTCTTTCTCTCAAAAATAAATAAACATTAAAAAAATTAAAAATAAAATAAAATATGCACAGCACAGACCTTGCCCTCCCCTGGGTGGCCAAGGCTCACTTCCTCGAGACCATAGCTCTCCTTCCAGCAATCCAGTCCAAGTGCTGAACTGGACATTAGGGCAAAGTTGCCGTAGATCAGAAGCCAGCTGGCAGGGGGAGTGGGAGGAGAGTGAACCTGCCTCTCTGATGTGTCATGTTAGGGCCTCACAGTGTTCTTTTTTAACTTTTGAATTGGAGGCCGATATTTAACATTCAGGACATTTTACACAAAATACAGATTTTTCTGCTTTTTCTTGACAAGCCATGCTGGAAGAATATTCCTGGGCATTCCCAGGAGTTGGGTGGCTGCGTGGGCTCCATCATTCACAGGATGTCCCTGATCCCCCCTGGGCATCGTAGCCTCGACCGCTGCACAAAGTCACGTCCTCGGCGTGGAGCTGAGACCCGTGAGGTTTCTGGCGAAGAAGGAGCCAAGTGTATGCAGACTTGAGTCACACTCTGTCACGGCGAAAAGGCCAGAATTGGCATTTTAAAAATTCATCATCTTCTAATAATAAAACTCTGTATTTACAGAGAGCCGTGCTTCCGAGAGCATTCGGGCTTGTGCAAACATCACTTCTGGAAGGATCATCACAGGGGCTCAGGGAAGTGAGAAGGTGACTCGGAGTGGGGTCTCTGCAGTTACGGCAAGAGGCATGAAGGAAAAGTGGCCTGTTCCAGGTGGCCAGAGGGATGTGATGTGGGTCCAAAGAACAAATATTTGCTGAGCAGCCACCTGTGACAGGCGCCAGTCTTTGCCCCGCGGAGCACCTGCCTTCAGGGTCCTGTGCTCAGTTCCTTAGTCCTTGACTGCAAGCCAGATGGAGGTGGAGGAAGCTGGTCCTGAGGGCCAGAGGGACAAAGTGCACCTTGGTGGCTTCCTGCAAGTCTGCCTGGCCTCGCAGTCACCCTCTTTCTATTAAGCTCCGGGCCCTGGCGTATCCTGGTCCTTCCGCAACTCATCCAGCTGGCAAGGGCCCTGCTCGTCCTGGCCTCAGCTCAGAGACCACCTGCTCTGGAAAGCACTTATTCTTTTGCAATTCCTCTCTGGTCTCCCTACCGCAGGGCCGCCCTCTCCGTGAGGGGAGGGAATGTGTCCCTTAGGGGGCGTCTCTAGTCCCCTGTCGCGTGCTGGCAGGTGGAGGGGCTCCGGTCAGCACACCCTTCCTGGCCCCGTTCCCATCCTCACTCATTGCTTCTCTGCAGAGGGGTAACGGGCATGGGGAACCAGGGTGCTTGGTAAACCAGCCCAGAGTCCTCTGGGCTCTCCCCTTCCTTTCTCTCTCCATCTGGCCTCCGTGGGGGAGCTGGGGATGCCTACCCGCTCTCAGCCTGGCAGTGAGCCCCCAGGGGCACGCTCCACCCTTTGGGGGAGGCTGCCGTGGTCCGGCTCTGCAGCGGTGGGCTGGACACGTGTGGAAAGTAATAGGAACCTTCGTATCTACGCTGTGCCCTCCAGTCTGGCTTTTGCCAGTGCTAAGGCTGATATTTTCATCTCCACCTGTCTCACTCTTGAGTATGTCTATCCACTGGTTTTGAACTTAGAAACTGGAAACAGAAGGATAATATCTTTCTTTTGTAGACCCACGGTAGTGTCTGTTTTCTATCCCTGCGCCTAGTACATGCCTGGCACAGAGGAGGTGCTCTCCATGTTGAGCAATGAATTTCTCAAAGATTCTGGGGTAGGAGGCCTCTGCTTTTCCTCCCTCAAGACAGGAGAAGTGCAAAGCATGCCCATTGTCCCGCCCCCTGAGTGAAAGTGCTTTCAGGCAGGAGGCAGGTGAAGCCTCCCAATTCGATTGGCTGAGGGTCTCCTATCTTTGAGGAAGTTATGTATGAAATGGCATTGGCTTCAGTTTGAAATGCCCGGGGCAAAACTGCCCAGACCTATCTATTGAGAGAACAAAACACGATGTGAATTTGACGAAGTTGAATTCTTTTTCAGGACAGGAAAATAACTGCTGAAGTTTTTGTTTGAAAAGCACCACAGCTGTCTGACAAAAAGGCAATGAACGAACACTGAACTCATCTCAGCCAAGCTGCCCCTCTGCACTCAGATCGAGACCGGGCTTCGGAGGTTAAGTCTCCCCACTTGTGTCTTCCCCAAAAAGTAGCAGATTTTGTGGGAGGATTTGGGGAAAGAGAGGGAAGAGGAGGTGTTCCCAGGCTTGGCTGTGAGGAGAGGAGAAACGCCATGGCAGAGGTCAGGTGAGGCTCAGAACTCAGGTGTCACCTTTAACGCCACCAGGGCGCAAACTGAGGCTCTGGGCTGCACGCCAGCCCCAAGGAATGACAAAGTGAAAAAAATGTCTTTTCAGAGAGCATAAAAGTAAAATTAATAAGAGGGACATGAGAGCGATCCCAAGACATCCACCCACGGGACAGAGAAGGAGACTGTAGAATTCTTCCTAAGAAAGTAAATGACAAATAAGGTGAAATTAAAAATCCATTGACAAAGGTACCCAGGAATCATCGCGTATTTCTGTTGTCTTGGTGCTAAAGCAGGAGTAATGCCTCAGGCTAAGTCTTCCAGGCCACACAAGGGATATTTTTCTTTCCCCTGTCATTTTGTGTTGTGTGTGGGGTGGGGGTGAGGCCGGAGGGGGGGGAATGGAGCGCCCACCCGACGGGAGGTGTGTCTGCAGAGCAGGTGGGCGGGGCTTCATGCCAGGATGTGCAGTTTCAGGAGCGGGAGGCAGCAGGTTTGCCTGATGGGAAAAACAAAACCAAACCCAAAAGACCGGAGGCCCTTTGAGCAAATGCAGATCCCAGTAGGGTACATTCCCGTCTGGCAGGGCTCTTTCATTGCTGAGAGATGGGGAAGCTACTGGTGCGGGGCCAGGTTGGTATGTTGGCTCTTCCATTCACCCAATTTTGATGTTGGGCAAGTTGATGAATCTCATTGTGTCTGTTCCCCCACCTTTTACAGGAGGATGAGAGCGTCTATTTCAGGAGTGGTGCAAATTAAATAAACGAGCGTTCTGCGCCACAACCTGCTTTGTCACCTTGTGGTAGGTCCAGAAATCCCACCCTTAGAAAGCATCCCTCTTGTACATCTCTTTGGAAATCAACCATTTAGATGGCTTCCTGCTACGGTAGTCGCCCCAGGAAGAAAGGCCCTTCTGGGAGGGGCCACAGATAACCCCCGGGGCGGGGAGTGCTAACATGATGGCAATACTTAAAACCTCCATTCGTGGAAATGTTCGTTTATTTGAGGTGTGAGTTAACGTCTCCCAGCCTGGGAGGAGCACAGAAGTTAAGTGGAGGTCTGCCTGGGTGGCATCCTCCTGCCTGGGCTGTGACTTTGGGCAGGCTAAAGTCTGTTTCATTTTTTTTTTTTTAAGAGTTTTATTTATTTGTTTATCATTATTTTTTTAAATATGAAATTTACTGTCAAATTGGTTTCCATACAACACCCAGTGCTCATCCCAACAGGTGCCCTCCTCAATACCCCTCACCCCCCCCCCCGTCCCTCCCACCCCCACCCCCCACAAAAGGTTGCCTGCTCTGTTTCAGAAGCCCCCTCTGAAGACAGAGCCTATCTGTAAATTAAAGATACGCATGGCGCCCTCCTCAAAAGGCTGTCGTGAGAATTCAGTGAGGTAATTATGGGATGGGCTCACAAGGGTGCCTGGGACATATTAAGCATTCAGTAGACATTGGCTCTTATGATCATGATTGGATTCGTCCTCCCAGCTGGAGCATTCCTGAAGGGAGACAGAGAAAGAAGCTCTGGAGCACAGGGGAGGGGCCGTGCCACCCTCCAACCCCCAGCCCCACCCTGTGATCGTTAGCACACCGTAATCAAATCTTAGACTCTTTTCTCAGAGATACAGGAGGGCGATTGCCTGAATCTGCTAAAAGAAAGGACTAGTGCTTCTGGTCACCAGATTGAGCAGCTAATCAGGGCTCTCCATCTGTGATTATAAAGTTGTGAGAGACGTGAGAACGGGGAGCTTGTTAAGAACTGAACCAGCGTTAGCCACTTCTAAGAGGCAAAGCTTGCAATGAGCATCAGAAACTGCTGTGTCTTAGGCATTAATCAGGCAATAGCTTATGATGGTTTTTTTTTTCTTTTTTAAATATCCAAAGCCAAACCTCAAATGCCTTAAAGATGAGGACCCAGGACCAGGAGTCTAAAATACCAGAGGACCCAATGAACTCGGAGGTTCTAATGAGGTGTTGAGTGTATCATTCCATTCAGAAGACTGTCCTCTGGCTTCAGCTGCCCATCAGGGGGTTTAAAATACTTGCTTTCCCCCCTCCTTTCTCCCTTGTGTAGTGTTTTTACTGTTTGTTCCCAACCAATCTGCGATCGCCTGCAATTACTTCATTTTCCCCACTCGACACTCCTGCAGTGCGCCAGAGTCTGGACACCTGGGTGAATTAGTCACCCCCAGCTTCTGGTTGCTGCGTTTCTCTCGCTGCTCTGACAGGGAGCAGAGGCCTCCCCTGAGCCCTGTTCCTAGCTGCAGGGTCCTCACGGAGGGCAGGCAGCAATGCTCTGCAGGTGTGCAGTGGTCGCTGACCGACGGTTTCCAGGGCACACACCCACAGGTGCACACGTGTCCCTGCACCCTGGCCCTGGGACCCGGAGGGAGGCGCCTGACCCAAGAACTATAGTCATCTGGCTTCCAGGGATGGCTGAACCAATCAACTTCCTTTGTTCAGAAATCCACACTAAAACAGACCAAAACAAAACAAAACAAAAACTACAGACAGCACATTTACCCACTGTTTGCAACTGCTACCACTGAAGGGTCACACAGCAGAGGTGGCCGTGGGGGCAACCGGCCAGGATGGAGGGGCCGCTGGCAGCCCAGCAGAAAGGAGCAGATGGGAGGCGCGTGTGGCCAGCCCTGACCAGAGTGGAGGGCCAAGGTGAAGGTCCAGGCTCCAGGTGCGTCCTCAGAGGTTTGACCTGATTACAGCTCCACGTGGATCCTCAAGATGAAGCCTGTTTTAATAGTGCCGGCTGAGCAGGATGGTCTTTATTGCAAACAGATGATCCCAATCCGGCTCATCGGTACCCTCCCATAAGATGCCGTCCGAGCGCAGCTCCCTGATCTCAGAACGAGTCAGCCTGGCTGTGGCTCTGAGCTGGCCGGTGGGACCTGAGGCCAGTTGCCAGGCGTGGCCTCTGAGTAGCTGTGACTTTAAGAGCTGCCTCTAAAACAAGTCCTTGTGGCTCACTTATAGGTAAGTGACAACTGCTTCCTAGTTCTAAAATTGCTTTTTGGAGTCGGCATGTACATAACTACTCAAAACATATTTATTGGGTCCCTCGGATGTTCAAGTCATTGCAGTGGGTGCTGAGCATGATTCGAAGATAAAACATTCAGGCTCTAGACTCATAATTTTGAAAACTAAAACGCGCCTCTGTAGGAGTCAAGATAAAAAGTGATAACTTTCCTACAGAAGTCCAGATAAAATGCCATAGGCGTTCAGAGCTGAAACCAGCTACTTCCTTCCAGAAGGATTAAGTGACATGGTGAGGCAGAGATGACATTATGTCTGGGCCCTGACCGTCCAGTAGGACTTGAAGGCTGGTTAGTAGGAGGCATAAACAGGAAATAGCTCATGGTTAGCCGGAGGGGAAGAAGCAAGAAAAGGGGGGGGGGGGGGTGGAAACCTAAATCAAATTGTGGAGGCAGATTGTATATTCGTCATCTAAGATCTGTCCTCACATGGAACCTGGGGGTTCAACTGGGGGGAGGGTGCTCACCCCACTGAGGTCCAAGCAGCCCTGACCACAGGAGCTTTTCCCTCGTCAACAAATTTCTTTTCTCTTCCTGATGGGCCCCACCTCCCTCCATGGTAAAACGTTGCCAGATGGATTTAATTCAAATGCTACGTAATAAAAACATAAAGTAAAGAGAAATAAATGGGAGTGCTTTAAGTAACGCGCTCTGGCATCTCATAAAAGCCTCTTAAATTGATCACATCAGAGCGCATGGTGTAGACTCAAGAAAAAGGAGGGTTTTATGGGAGCTCTGGCAGAGCCCCAAAGTGGAGTCGCGCTATGCTTGCTCCAATCATAACCCTTCCTCATCACGTTTTGTGCTTGAAATGCTGCACCCTGCACGATGGGCTTTCCTTCCCTGACCACGGCATGTATTTAAAAACAAAAACCTGCGGTCGTTAGCAATTCCAGTCCGTTCTGACCAGACTACTCATACCGGGCCTCTTGGCTGCTAAAATCCTGAGGCCTGTTTTCCAGCGATCAGGAAAACCAGAACGTTAAAAGCGTTCTTCCAGAGGTTGAGAAGGATCTGGGTTTTTTTTGCCCCAGTCTGGCAGCCTTGAGATGGGAGTGGGGGGCTGATTTTTGCATGGTGCTTAACCCCATTTCCTGGTATTCAGTATAGAGAAAACTAGCGGCAGTGTTCTTTGCAGCTGGAAAACTCCCCATGAGGTGCGAAGATCTCTTTCCAACTCCACTCCAGGGTGTCCTCTTGCCTGTCTAATCCTCTTCTACAAAATGCCATCCAAGTGCAGATCTCTTGACATCAGAATGAGTCCGCCAGGCTGGGGCTGGGGGCTGGGACGGGGCGGGTGGAGGGGCAGGGGTTGTTGGCCAGTGGATTAGAACGCTGATCCCAGCATTCTGCAGAACAGCATGAGGCAGCCTGATTGCCAAAAACTTGGCTTGAGCAGAGGAACACCCGGCAAGGCTTGGGAGTAATTTGTGTATCACAGAGGTGGAAGATCCTTTAAGCTAGATGTCAGACTACCAGAGACCTGAGGTACCGCAGGCAAGGTTCAAGAGGCTGATTGATGTGTTTTCTATGGATGGTTGACATTGGTGCTTATAAGACCAGGAATAACTTCGGTGGTTTTTCTGTGCCCACACACTTCCCAGGTACCAGTGCGTCTTTCTCAGTGTATCGACCTCCTGGCTCCTATCTTCTTGAGAAGCAGATCTGATCCTTAGAGCTAAATCAGGAAGTTTCTTTTCGCAAAACTCCGGTATTGCAGTATTTTCCCCCACAGGTTACCATTCTCCCAAGAAGCCTAGAAGACCTGTGCTTTGCCCCTCTGCCCGCCCCCCCCACTCTGTTTTTTTTCTTTTTCTCATTGCATGTTGACTGAAAGTCTAAATGCCATTCTGCTGTAGGTCAGAGATAAACAAGATCCAGTCCTGGCCTGCCCAGAACTCACAGTTCGGTGTGGGGGTTCTCAGGCACATCAGAATCGCCTGGAGCACTTAAAAAAAAAAAAAAAACAAACTCCTGGGCCTTTCCCCACCCATTAAATTAGAATCTTTAAGGATTCAAGGATGCAACATAACAATAGGTATCCTCTTCCCGGTTGACCTTTGTGTAATCAGGGAGGGAATTGCTGGCCTGTTCGGGAAAAATAGTTACAACCCTATGTGGTTAAGTGCTGGAATAGAGGCCTGAGCCCTGAGCTGTGTCTGCAAGGAGGGAACTCCGAACTGAGTTGTTGGAAGGGGGTTGGTGGTCAGGGAAAGCCTGAGCAAGGTAATGCTTGAACCGGGTCTTGAAGGGTGGAATAGGAGTTGGCTACGGGGCTTCCGGGCCAGGTGAAAGCTGGATGGGATGGGAGATTCCTTGAGACAGAAATGGACGCCTTAAAGGTCAAATGGCTTGTGGCTGGGGCTCCATGCAGTTCCGCGGCTGGAATGAAATGGACAAATGGCAAGTGTATGGAGATGTGGCCAGAGGCCAAATGATGCTAGCTTTAGAGGTCTTGCCAGCTCATTTGTATGTTTTCCCTGCAAGCCATAGAAAAACTTTGAAGAGTTTCAAAGGGGATGGAATAGGATTACATTTGCATTTGAGAAGGATAAACGAGGGGCGGTGTTATGAAGTTGAAGCTGGCAGTAAGATTAGCTAGGGTATTCTTAGATTAATTTAAAAGACAGACCCGGCATCTCTGAAGGCCCGATACTGGAAGGCAAGATGACTTTGGCAGACACACAGGCTGGACTCATCAGACCCTTTACAAATGTGTCCAAGTCCTTCAGTTTGCATTTATTCCCCCTGGAAACTTCGTGCTCTTTCTATTGCCTGTTGTTCCGTCAACCACACTCACTCAGTGTGAAGAGGGGTCTGTAAGCCTCAGTTAATAATACAATGATGGCTTTTTAAGGCCCCCATCCTCACGATCACATGGTGGGTGAAGACCTGAATCTTGAGCCAATGTGCTTAGTATGTACCAAGTATTTGTTGGTCAACTTTGGCAGGTGATAATAATAGAAAGAATCAACACCTTTACTTCATGCAAAAGATGTTTTCAAGGAAGCACAAGCTTTCATTTCATGGTTAAATCAAAAACAGCTTGTTGGGGTGCCTATGTGGCTCAGTCTGTTGAGCGTCCAACTTTGGCTCAGGTCATGACTTCACGGTTCGAGCCCCGTGTCAGGCTCTGTGCTGACAGCTCCGAGCCTGGAATCTGCTTCGGATTCTGTGTCTCCCTTTCTCTCTTGCCCCTCCCCTGCTTGTGTTCTCTCTCTAAAAAATTAATAAGTAGACCTAAAAAAAAAAAAAGCATGTTAAATTTATTGTCTTGAACACATTCTCTATGATCCCCACACATACAGAACTGATAAACACAAGTGAATCAAAAACTCTTCTGAGTTCCTGTAGAATAGCATACAATGCTCACAAATAGTTACTAAACAGCTCAAAGATAATTTTTAAATCAAATGCTTACTTAGACCTAAGAAATTTGAGTCTGCTTCAAACAGCTTTGTGACTTTAAAAAGTAGGTAAATATAGATATAGCAGTTTCAAAACCCCAAATGAATGCAGTTAAAGCACCCTCTAGGAAAAACATTATAAATGGAAAAGCAGATTGGCTTAAGAGCCAATTACTGAATGAAACAACCAAAAATGATATGATCACATGTCATGAACAAATACTTTAAAGTGTGAAAATAGATGACAGTTGTGTTTATAATATATGCTGGGGTTAAAAACTGGTGTCTCCATTATTTTGTACTCCATTTGCTTATAACCTAACTTGGTTTGAGAAAGGCATTTGTAAGTCTCAGTACACTCCCTGCTTTTCAAGCACCAGTCCTCTAGCTTGAAGAATATTGAAAAGTGGCAAAAACTGGAAAAAATGCCTGGAGATTTACATTAGGCTCATGAGCCTAAATCATGATTTTTATATGCATAAACAATGATGAAATCATCAAAGAGGTCAGAAAAAGCCACAAAGCCCTAGTGAAGCTATTAACAATTCAGCATCTTCAGATCATGTGGAAATTTTAATTCTGTCTACCAAAGATGCGTGCAGAAATGGTATTCGTGATGATTAAGACCTGTAACTGTAAAAATGTGAAATTTATAGCCTCATAAAATGGTTTATATAAAATGCAAATATCCCAGCTGGGTGGGTTGGCCACGGAGGTCTCAGTTGGGTTCTTGCCTGATCTGATTACCATTCTGAGTTCAGCATGGGCATTGGTTTTTGAAAAAGGCAGCATGTTATTCTTAAGTAGCTTCTTTGATTATCTTTTGAGCACTGTGATGGCCTCTTCAAATGGTGAACAGCTGTGCAAGGCAAACGCATAAGCAAAAGTATGTTAATTTGGGGGGTAAATTAGGGCATTATGTTCTTAGGCCTACAAAATAGTTCATTCAAGTCTAAGTAAATAAATGTTGTGTTATCTGGTATGCAAGAGAAGCCAGAACCACTAAGATCACATGTTTGTGGACCTAAATGGTTGTAGGAGATGTAGAGAAAATAAAAAGTGGGAGTAAAGTGGCATTCAAGGGAGAAGGAAAGGGAAATTAGATGACCTGTAGGCATTGATTCCAAAAGCATGGCAAGATTCTGAGCACTATGGTGGGGCCCCCTGAGCAAATGTAATTATCTCGGAGAACTCTTTCCATTGGTCCCATGCGTTAGTCAATTTAGATTATTAGTTTCTTAGTCATAGTCCCCTCTCTGGGATTATCCCTGCCCTTAGCTCCCATGGAAGAAGCAGGTCTTGGCAGACTTGGGTGTATCCTGTGATTGTGATGGACTGAAATTCACACTTCTAGTCATGGCTGAGTGGACTGGGGTCCAATTTAATGGCTATAGACTGATCAATCGATTTCTCTCCTGGGAATGTGAGTTAAGACACGGTGTTGCAAGCTCACCTCTGTTATCACATAGTTGGGGACATTGGAAAATGCATGGAGGTATTTTAGGTTGTGACAATGAATTTGTGAGGAGACCTTACTAGCATTCATTGGGCAAGGGCAGAGAATGCTGAATCTCCAGGTATGCACAAGACCATAGCTCAATGAATCGCCCAATCCAAGTTGCCAATGATGTTTTCACTGCAAAGACATGATCTCCAAGGAAGAATTTCTTAGGGTGTTGGGGGCACAGGCATGGTTAGTAAGCCAACACAGTGACAGGAGATAGAAACAGTGATGAAGGGGACCACTGGCCCTGAGGGATGGCAAGCCTTGTACCTCCATGCCTCATACCTTCCCCATGGCGCTCAGGCCTGGCTAGAACTTCTCCACTTGGTTCTGTGAGCTGTCCCTATAACTTCTCAAGAAAACACTTTTTTTTTTAAATTTTTTTTTTTAACGTTTATTTATTTTTGAGACAGAGAGAGACAGAGCATGAATGGGGGAGGGTCAGAGAGAGAGGGAGACACAGAATGTGAAACAGGCTCCAGACTCTGAGCAGTCAGCACAGAGCCCGACGCGGGGCTCGAACTCACGGACCACGAGATCGTAACCTGAGCCGAAGTCGGACGTTCAACCGACTGAGCCATCCAGGCGCCCCAAGAAAACACTTTTTAACTTGACCTCATTTCAATCCGATAGTTTTTGTTTTTGTTTTTGTTTTATTTTACAATCAAATGATTCCACATGGAGGCAAAAATCTATGACTTGATCCCCTCTGTAGCAAGCTTAGAACTCAGTTAAGAGTCAGGACCATGTATGTTAACAACACAAAGCATTATGTAATATCTTTATTAAGGCAGATGGTGTGTTCCAGTGACAGGATTCTTTGTCAGCCTTTGTTTTCCTGAAGGGAACATAATACAGGTATCTCTTTCACAGCAGCTTGTTAAACACGCATGGAAAAAAAATGTGCTTCCTTCAAAAAAAATTATGTATTTGGGACTTGGGAGGGAAGGAAGGAAAGGAATGTTGGGGGCAGATTGCTTGTTTTGATTTTTATTTTGAGACCGAGGCCCAGGCTGTGTTTGGGTAAGAAGCAAAAGGGAAATCTGCGGGGCCTGCCTCCCACCACACACCCCTTTGCATTTTTGCACTGGCTGTTTTCTTGCACATTGGGATATACAACGTTTTCTGCAGAAAAGCCAGTTTGGGAAAAATACATGTTTACATTTTCCCTCTTTGAAACAAAAAGTAGCATTATTGCACTCCATAGAAACAAAGATACAAGTTGACAATCTAGATGACCTACTTTATTTCATAGGGGAATGTCAGTGGGAAATGTGGCACTATTTTGCCACAAATTATTACTATCTGAGTGTATTTGAGAAGAACTCACATGGAGACAACTTTCCAATCCATCTTCCTGGAGCTGGATTGTAGAGAACAAAGTGGGTCCCATAAGTAACACCCTAGCTTCTTGAGACAGTCCTCACATACACCTGTTGTACCTGCAGATTAATGCCACCCTCCTGTAATCTCCAAGGCATTCCAGTTTGAATGACCTTGTCCTTCTACACATAGGGTATGGAGACTCTAGGTTTCTCTTCACTGAGTTGAAACAAAAAGGCTGGAAGTCTTACACGAGGGAAGGGTCTTTGGGCCCTGGGAGCAACCAGACATTTATTTCTTCTTCCAATTATTTTTTATTTATTTTAATTTTATTTTAGGGAGAGAGTGAGTGCATGAGGGGGAGCAAAGGGGGGTGGGGAGAGAGAGCAAGCAAGCATCTCAAGCAGGCTCCTGCTAAGTGTGGAACCTAATGGGGAGCTCCATCCCACGACCCTGGGATCATGACCTGAGCTGAAATCGGGAGTTGGACGCTCAACCAACTGAGCCACCCAGGCGCCCCTTTTCCTCCAATTATTAAGAAAGATTCTTTCTGTACTTAACCTCTGGCTGAGCTGGGGGCTAGAGGAACATCAGAAGTATCCCTGCCGTTGCAGAGCTCAAATCTGTAACGCTTGGAGTATATTAGTGAGCAAAGCAGACCAAGATCCCTTCCTTTATGGACTTCAATTCTAGCAGGAGACAGTGTGAACAACATATACAACAAAGGTATAATATAACATGTTAGAAGGTGATAAGTGTCACGGGGAAAAATAGATCAGGGTAAGGAGATTATGTGGGCCATTGGGGTAAGGGATTCACATTGTAGAAGTAAATAGCATCAGGGTAGTCCTTTTTTCCTCTAGCTTTATTGAGCTATAATTGACATAACACTATATAAGTTTAAAGTGTAAAACAAAATGACTTGATGTCTGTATAGGGTAGACCTTATTAAGATTGTTTTTTTGTCCAGAAATTCTATCTCTTGACCATCCTACATGACCAGCTGGATCCTAGAGATTTCTACAGTGCTTCTCAAACATTGTGGCCTTTCCAATCACCCGGGCATCTTGTTAAACTGGGGATTCTAATTCCAGAGGTCTGGGGTGGGGTAGGAGATCCTACAAGCTCCCAGAGGTTGCTGCTGCTGTGTTGTGTCCTTATCAAATTAACATTTGTTAAGTAGAGCACTGAGGTGTGGGATGGTGAGCAGAAGTTCAAGGAAAGACCACAGAGGAAATTGAAATAGATCTATTACAGGTCCTGGCAGGAGGTGCACAGCATGCCTTGAGGGGACAGGTGGGGAGGTCAAGGCAGGGTGCAGGCAGAGAGAGCCCCAGGACCTTGGGCACAAGACTTTTGTCTGTTGTTTTTTAAGTATAATTTATTGTCAAGTTGGTGTCCATAAGACACCCAGTGCTCATCCCAACAGGTGCCCTCCACAATGCCCATCACCCACTTTCCCCTCTTCCCCACCCCCATCAACCCTCAGTTTGTTCTCTGTGTTTAAGAGTCTCTTATGGTTTGCCTCCCTCCCTCTCTGTAACTTTTCCCCCCCCCATTCCTCTCCCCCATGGTCTTGTGTTAAGTTTCTCAGGATCTACATATGAGTGAAAACAAATGGTATCAGTCTTTCTCTGCCCGACTTATTTCACTTAGCGTAATACCCTCCAGTTCCATCCATGTTACTGCAAATGGCCGGATTTCATTCTTTATCCTTGCCAAGTAGTATTCCAATGTATATGTAAACCACATCTTCTTTATCCATTCATCAGTCAATGGACATTTAGGCTCTTTCCATCATTTGGCTGTTGTTGAAAGTGCTGCTATAAACATTGGGGGTACGTGTGCCCCTATGCATCAGCACTCCTGCATCCCTTGGGTAAATTCCTAGCAGTGCTATTGCTGGGTCATAGGGTAGATCTATTTTTAACTTTTTGAGGAACCTCCACACTGTTTTCCAAGCCTTTTGGATTGGTAGATGGAGTGCTTTGGGCTTCCTGTGGTAAGTCCATTCAAATGAAAAGAGTGGAATTTCGGTAAGCTTCTTGGAAGTTTTGTCTTCAGGGACATCCAAGGGGAAGGCCCTGGGCGGCAGGGGAGAACGTTTATCACAAGGGCTGTTGGAGAAGTCGTATCAGGAACTTGAATTTACCTGTGCCTCTGTGGGCTGTTATCCGGGGCACGTGCTTGTGCGAGGAGATATTACCTGTCCCTCGTCCCTGCGGACTGCTTGGCCACACCAAATGGATGCTGAGGCAGCAAATATCATGGAGTAGTTTGGTTAAAGTCTCCACATGCTGGTTCTCAGACCACACCTGGCACAGGCAAGTACCCCACCTTCCATTTCTGTTGAATTTTCCAAGTTCCCTGCATTGTTTGAACAAGTGCTCTGTAAATAGGTGTTGAATAACTAAACTGAAAAAAATGACCTAACACAGAAGATGTCAAGCAGTACTAAAGAATAGCTAAGCTATGTTGATTTGAGTCTCTTAATGGATTCCTTTTCAGAAGCAGTGCCTCGTCACCATTATGTTTGTTTGCACTTCATTTCAATAACATTTAAACCATACAGAATTAATGTAGTCTTAAATGTGGATGTCATTAGTGCTCCTGAAAGATTTCTTGCCCTGGAATTTTTAATGAATTCATCATGAATCTAAATTTGTTTTCACTACGTCCCCAGGGCTGGCCCCATGCTTAGAAAATGACCCATCTAGTATAATTTGATGGGTGCCAGAATGGGCCATCTGCTCAAAACTACTTCCTGCCCTGACTCCAGAAAATTCACCCTTACAGTTTCACTTAATAAATCAACAAATAATTTGATTGATAATCAAGTCAGTAAATATTTACAAAATACCTACAACTTGCCAAGAACCAAAGGTTGTACAAAGATCAATGTGACACAGTTCCTGCCTGTGGGGACCTCTTAGCTTGATGTCACGTTAAGAAATAGATATTTAAAGATGCATGAATGACATAAGTTATTTGTTAGAATCCCTAAGCTATGCTAAGGAGTGACTTTCTAGTTCCCCAAGCTTTGCAATCACAAGGGCTTCTAATTGCGGGGTGAGGGGAGATGGAAGGTAATGATACGTAGCCCATGATTATAGGGACTTTGGAGCCAGTGGTGCAATCTAGATGCTTTTGAGTAAACTCCTTTCCTTGCTCAGACTGCTTCCTTGTCGGCAGCAGAGAAATTTTACTGAAATAGCATATTCAAAGCATTTGGGATACCGTATTTGGTGCAATGCCTGGCTGGAGTAGACCTAGCACAATGTTAGTTCCTGTCCCCTCGTCATTTAACTGGAGAAGACTAAGCAGTGAGAAACCCTCATTTCTTCAGCGCTTTCTTCATTAGCCACTTACCAAGCACTTACTAAGTGTAGATACCAGGTTAGAGGTGGGGATGACAAGTAGAACAGCATTCCTGTCCTCACAACGGTCTGGTTGGGGCCAGGACGTAGGAGGGTCAGGGCTGAGTCTGGAGGATGAGTAGGAGTTGACCAAGAAAGGCAGTAGGGGCATTTCACTGGGAGAGAACAGCATTACTGAAGCCTTCTGAGCCAAGGAGAACAAGGCGTTGCAGGAGCCTGGGGCAATGGGAATAGGCTGGAGGAAGATGGACCAGCTGATAGGTATTTTTGTCATCCGTCCAAGAGGTGATCAGGACCTGAGGCCGACAGTGGGGGTGCGAATATTCCTGAGATTGGCACAGGAGAAACCACTAGGAAGAGTTAAGAGGACACTTGAGGAGGAAGGTGTCATAGATGGGTCTGTTTTTCAGCCCCGTGTCTGGTCATCAATGCCTTTTAATAGAAGGCTTAATTCCTGTGAGAGGAAGCGGGCTTGGGCAGGTGGCAATGATCTCAGTTTCAGACCAGCTGAGTTGTAGTGGCTTCCAGGAGGAAATGCCATTCCTCTGTGTACGTATGTTCCAGGAGCCACCTGCCATGTGCAATATGCCTACAAGTAGTAACCTACTGCATCCATATGTCTTGCTTGTGCAAGATTTTGTGGAAGGGAGAAAAGTAGGAGCACAGAGATGTGGGTGCCTGGAATGTATTTAGTAAGAAGGCGAGAAGGATCCTGGTCCCAGGTGTGGAGATGCAGACAAAAGTGAGGTGTTTCTCTCTCTCCTAAAACCAAGCCCAACACCAGTCACGGACCCCATGCTCTGCATCAGGTAAGAATATGGTCCTTATTGAGGCCACTCTGGGCTCCTCTCCCCTCCTTCCTCTCTACTTTGGAACATCTCAGGAGTGAAGGGTCCCTTTTCCCTCTTAGACCATCTCTTCTCCAGATACTGATCTGTGCCTGTGGCCATGGTCATTCTCACTAATTACTTGTGCCCTGGACTCTTCAGTTTCACCAACCCTATTGTATTCATCTTTGCCTAAAAAGACTGGTCAATTGTACCTTGTCTTAAAAAAAATAAATGGAACCAATCCTTCAATTACCATTTTCTTTCTCCTCATCCCTTCAACTGAGACTTTTTTTTTATTGAAAAAATATAGTCAGGAGTCACAATACTGTACGTTATACTCCCTGGACTTACTCATCTTGTAACTGAAACTTTGTACCTTTTGACCTCCTTCACTCATTTCAACCCTACCCCTGCTTCTGGCAACTGCCAATCTGTTTTCTGCATCTATGAGTTCAGGTTGTTTTAAGACCTCTACATATAAGTAAAACCATAAACTATTTTGTCTTTGTCTGACTTATTTCACTTACCTAATGCCTTCAAGGTCCATCTATGTGGTCACAAATGGTAGGATTTCCTTCCTTTTTGGGGTCAATATTTCATTCTATAAATAGACCACATTTTCTTTAACCATTCAACCATCAGTGGATACTTAGTTTGTTTTCAGGTCTTAGCTATTGTAAATAACGCTGATATGAACATGAGAGTCCAGAAATCTTTTCAAGATAGTGATTTCACTTTCTTCAGACAAATACCCAGAAGTGGAATTGCTGAGTTATATGGTAGTACTATTTAATACTTTTTTTTGAGGAAATTCCATACTGTTTTCCAATTTACAATTGATATTCCCACCAATAGTGTACAAAGGTTCTCTTTTCTCCACATTCTTACCAATACTGGTCTTTTTGGTAATTGCCTTTCTAACAGGTGTGAGGTGATATCTCATTGCCCTTTTGGTTTGCATTTCCCTGATAAGAGTGATGTTGAACATCTTTTCATGTACCTATTTGCCATTTGGATGTCTTTGGAAAAATGTCTATTCAGTTCATCTCCACATTTTATTTAAAAAAAAAAATTTTTTTTAATGTTTATTTATTTTTGAGACAGAGAGAGACAGAGCATGAACGGGGGAGGGGCAGAGAGAGAGGGAGACACAGAATCAGAAGCAGGCTCCAGGCTCTGAGCCATCAGCCCAGAGCCCGACGCGGGGCTCGAACTCACGGACCGTGAGATCGTGACCTGAGCTGAAGTCGGACGCTTAACCGACTGAGCCACCCAGGTGCCCCATCATCTCCACATTTTAAAAACAGTGTTGTTTGTTGATTTGTTTTGCTATGGAGTTATAGGAGTTCCTTATATATATATTTTTGAAATTAACCCCATATCCGATATATAATTTGCAAATATTTTCTTCCATTTGTAGGCTGTCTTCATTTTGTTGGTAGTTTCCTTTGCTATATAGAAGCTTAGTCTGATATAGCCCTACTCATTTGTTTTTGCTTTTGTTGCCTTTACTTTTGGTGTGAAATCTGAAAAATTACTGCCAAGACTGATGTCAAAGAGCTTACCCCCATGTTTCGTTGTAGGAGTTTCATGATTTCAGGTCTTACATTTGTTTGCCTTTAATCCACTCTGAGCTAATTTTTGTGCATGGTATAGGATAGTGGTCCAATTATATTTTTTTTGTATGTGGCTGTGTAGTTTTCCCAGGACCATTTATTGAAAAAACTATCCTTTCTTCATTGCATAATCTTGGCTCCTTTGTAATAAATTAATTGACCATATATATATGGGTTTATTTCTGTGTTCTCTGTTCTGTTCCATTGATCAATGTGTCTGTTTTTATGCCACTCACATACTGTTTTGACTACCATACCTTTGTAATACACTTGGAAATCGGCAAGTGTGATGCCTCCAGCTTTGTTCTTTTTTCTCAAGATTAATTTGGCTATTGGGGCACCTGGGTGGCTCAGTTGGTTAAGCGGCCGACTTCGGCTCAGGTCATGATCTTGCAGTCCGTGGGTTCAAGCCCCATGTCTGGCTCTGTGCTGACGGCTCAGAACCTGGAGCCTGGGGGCGCCTGGGTGGCTCAGTCGGTTGAGCGGCCGACTTCAGCTCAGGTCACGATCTCACAGTCCGTGAGTTCGAGCCCCGCGTCGGGCTCTGTGCTGACCGCTCAGAGCCTGGAGCCTGTTTCAGATTCTGTGTCTCCCTCTCTCTCTGACCCTCCCCGGTTCATGCTCTGTCTCTGTCTCAAAAATAAATAAACGTTAAAAAAAAAAAAAAAAAAAAAAAAGAACCTGGAGCCTGTTTCAGATTCTGTGTCTCCCTCTTTCTCTGACCCTCCCCTGTTCATGCGCTCTCTCTGTCTCAAAAATAAATAAATGTTAAAAAAAAGAGATTAATTTGGCTATTCTAAGTCATTTGTGGTTCCATACAAATTCTAGGATTGTTCACTCTATGTAAAAAAAAATTCTATTGGAATTTTGATAAGGATTGCGTTGAATCTGTAGATAGTTTTGGATAATATGGACATTATAATAATATTCTAACTTATGAGTACGTAATATCTTTTTATGTGTATTGTCTTCAATTTTTTTCCATTAGTGTCTTAGTTTTCAGTGCACAGATTTTCACCTCTTTAAATTTTGTGTTTCATTGTTTCTGATGCAGTTATAAATGGAATTGTTTTCATAATATCTCTGAGAATTCATTACTAGTGTAAAGTAGTACAACAGATTTTTGTATATTGATTTTTGTATCCTACAGCTTCATTTGTTTATTAGTACTAACAGTTTTTTGGTGGAGCCTTTAAGGTTTTCTATACATAATATGTCATCTGTAAATAGGGAATTTTACTTCTGTTTCAGTTTGGATGCCTTTAAAATTTTTTCTTCTCTAATTGCTCTGGCTAGGACTTCCAATACTATGTTGAATAAACATAGCAAGAATGGGCATCTTTATCTTACTCCTTATTCGTACTGGACAAACTTTCAATTTTTTTACAACTGAGTATGATGTTGTTTGTCAGCTTATCATATTGGGGCTTTATTATGTTGACATACTTTACCTCTATGCACAGCTTCTTGTGAGTTTTTATCATAAATGGATGTTAAATTTGTCAAATGCTGCTTTTTCTGCATCTGTCAAGATGATAGGATTTTTATCCTTTGCTTTGTTAATGTAGTGTATCACATTGCTTTACAGATGTTGAACCACCCTTACACCCTGGAATAAATCCCACTTAGTCATGGTATATGATTTTTTTAATGTATTGTTGAATTCAGTTTGCTAATGCCTTGCTGAGAATTTTTTTGCGTCTATGTTCATCATGGAGATTGCCCTGTAATTTTTTTTTTTTTTTTTTTGGTAGTGTCCTTGTCTGGTTTTGATAACAGGTTAATGCTGGACTCAAATGAGTTCAGAAGTGTCCCATCCTCTATTTCTTGAAGGAATTTGAGAAGAGTTTGTATTAATTCTTCTTCAGATGTTTGGTAGAATTTACCAGTGAAGCCATCTGGTCCTGAACTTGTGTTTGTTGGAAAGTTTTTAATTACTGTTTCAATCTCCTAAATAGTAACTGATACGTTCAGATTGCCTATTCTTCTTGATTCAGTCCTGGTAGGTTGTATGTTTCTAGGAATTTATCCATTTCTTCTAGATTATCTCATTTGTTGAGATAATTGTTCATAGTAGTCTCTTATGATCTTTTTATATTTCTATGGTATTGGTTGTAACATCCCTTTCGTTTCTAATTTTGAGTCCTCTCTTGTCTGTTCTTGTTGAGCTAAAGGTTTGTCTATTTTGTTTATCTTCTAAAACAGCGCTTAGTCTAAGAGCTTTTGATCTAAGCTATTCTATCTGAGAGCTATGGATCTTTCCTATTGCCTTTTTTGTCTCTATTTCATTTATTTCCACTCTAATCTCTATTTCCTTCCTTCTAAATTTGGGCTTATTTTGTTTTTCTAGTTTCTGGAGGTACAAAGTTAGGTTTTCTATTTGAGATCATTCTTCTTTATTAATGTAGGCTTTTATCACTGTGAACTTCCCTTTTAGAACTGCTTTCGCTGCGTTTCCTAGGTGTTGGTATATCGTATTTCTATTTTCATTTGTCTCAAGATATTTTTTGCTTTTTGTCTTTGACCCATTAGTAGTTTAGTAGCATGTTTTTTAATCTCCATATTTTTCAAATATTCCAGTTTTTTCTTGTAATTAATCAGTAGTCTCATACCATTGTGGTTGGAAAAGATGCTTGATGCTCTTCCAATCTTCTTAAATGTATTGACTTGTTTTGTGGCCTAATATATGATCTGTCCTGGAGAATGTTCCATATGTGTCTGGGAAGAATGTGCTGCTTTTGGATGGAATGTTCTATAAATGTACATGATGTCCATCTGCTCTAACATGTCATTTAAGTCTAGTGTTTGCTCATTGATTTTTCTATCTGGATGATCTATCCATTGATGAAAGTGGGGTATTAAAGTCCTCTGCTATTATTATATTACTATCTATTTCTTCCTTTGAGTCTGTTATTATTTAGGTGCTTCTATGTTGATTTCATAAATATTTACAAATGTTCTATCCCCTTGTTGGATTAACCACTTGGTCATTACATAATTACCTTCTTTGTTTTAATGCCTATTTTATCAGATAGAAGTATGGCTATCTCAGCTTTCTTTTGGCTTCCATTTGCTTGGAATATCTTTTTCCATTCCTTCACTTCATGTCTATATGTGTCTCTTGTAGACAGCATATGGTTAAAGCTGAGATGAGTCTCTTGTAGATGGCATGTAGTTGGGTCTTATTCTGTATCCACCCAGCTACTTGATGTCTTTTGGAGAATTTTGTCTATTTACATTTAAAGTAATTATTGATAGGTAAGGACTTACTATTGCCGTTTTGTTCATGGTTTTCTGTCTGTTTTATAATTCCTTTTGTTTCTTTTCTTCTCTGGCTATCTTCCTTTGTGATATGATGATTGTCTTTAGTGCTATGCTGAGATTTCTCCTTCGTGTATGCCCTGTAAGTTTTTGTTTTCTGGTTACCATGAGGCTTATATAAAACATCTTAGAGGTATAAAGTCTATTTTAAGTTGATAATAACTTAAGTTTAAATGCATTCTAAAGTTCAGCATTTTTATTCTCCCTCACCCCCAACACACGCTTATATTTTTGTCTTTGATGTCACAATTTATACCTTTTTATCATGGGTATCCATTAACAAATTATGGTAGTTATTTTTACTATTTTTTTTAATTTTTTTTAATGTTTATTTATTTTTGAGACAGAGACAGAGCATGAATGGGGGAGGGTCAGAGGGAGGGAGACACAGAATCTGAAGCAGGTTCCAGGCTCTGAGCTGTCAGCACAGAGCCCGATGCGGGGCTCGAACTCACGGACCGCGAGATCGTGACCTGAGCCGAAGTCGGCGCTCAACCAACTGAGCCACCCAGGCACCCCTATTTTTACTATTTTTGTCTTAACCTTCATACTAAATTTTTAATTTGTCCACCACCATTACATTAGACTATTCTGAATTTAAGTACTGTATATATTTACCTAAAACCAGTGATAATTATACATTTATATGTGTTCCTATTACTAATCAGCACTCTTTTATTTTAGATTAAACAAGTTCCCTTAGCATTTTGTGTAAGACTGGTCCAGTGTTAACTCCTTTAGTTATTGCTTCTCTGGAAAACTTTTTTTTTTCCTCCGATTCTGAAGGATAGTTTTTCTGGGTAGACTGTTTTTTGAACTTTCAGAACTTTGAATACATAAAGCCACTCCCTTCTGGCCTACAGAGTTTCTGCTGAAAAAATCTGTTAGTCTTAAAGTAGTTTCTTTATATCCAACAAATAGTTTTTCTCTTGCTGCTTTTAAGATTCTCTCCTTATCTTTAACTTTTGGCAATTTAATTATAATGTGTCTTATTTAAGAGTCTGTTGGATTTATCTTCTTTGGAATACTCTGGGCCTCCTGGATCTGGATGTCTGTTTTCCTCTCTGGGTGAGGGAAGGTTTTAGTCATTACTTCTTCAAATAAGCTGTCTTCTCCTTCTGGGACCACCATAAAACAAACATTTCTCTTGATATTCTCCCATAAGTCTCTTAAACCATCTACACTGGTTTTTTGTTGGTTTCAGTATAGTTGACACATGATGTTACATTAGTTTCAGGTGTACAACTTATTGATTTGACAAGGTTATACATTATGCTATGCTCACCACAAGTGTAGCTCCCGTCTGTCCTGTTACATCACTATTACAGTATCATTGACTGTGCTCTCTGTGCTGTGCCTTTTATTCTCGTGACTTATTAATTCTATAACTGAAAGCCTGTACCTCCCTCTTCGATCCACCCATTTTGCCTAATCTCCCACCTCCCTCTCAGTACAAACATATTCTAACAAACAAAAGAGTCCTTCCCTAGGTTGGGGAAATTTTCAGTTACTATTTCTTCAAATAAGTTTTTTTTTTTTTACACCATTCTTTCTCTCTTCTTCTGGGACCCCTATAATAAGAAGGTTTGTTCACTTGAAGTTGTCCAAGAGATCTCAATGTATCCTTATTTTGTTATAATTTATTTTTAATTTTTATTATTTTCTGCTGTTCAATTGTGTGCTTTCCACTTCACTGTCTTCTAAATCGTTGATACATTTTTCTGAATCTAACGTACGTGTGTGTGTGTGTGTGTGTGTGTGTATCACATCTTCTTTATACATTCATCTATTGGTGGACATTTGGGCTGCTTCCATATCTTAGCTATTGTAAATCATGTTGTTATAAACAAGGGTGCACGTATTCTTTTGAAATAGTGTTTTTGAATTATAGAGGTATGTATCTAATAGGGCGATTACTGCATTGTAGGGTACTGCTATTTTTAACTTTTTAAGGAAGCCCCCTACTATTTTCCAGAATGGCTGTACCAGTTTGCATTCCCACCAACAATGCATAAAGATTCCTGTTACCCCACATCCCCACCAACACTTGTTGTTTCTTGTGGTGTTGATTTTACCCACTGTAACAGGTATAAAGTGATACCTCACTGAGGTTTTGATTTGCATTTCTCTGAGTGATGTTCAGCATCTTGCCATGTGTCTGTTGGCCATCTATATGTCTTCTTTGGAGAAATGTCTGTTCATGTCTTCTGCCCAATTTTTAATTGGATTATTTGTGTTTTTTAATTCCATTGCTGATCATTTCTTCCACTTTATCTAGTCTGCTGTTGAACCTTTCATGGAAAAAAATGTTTTTCAGAGAATATGAACAGGGGAGAGGGGCAAAGGGGGGAGAGAAAGAAAGAATCCTCTTAAGCAGGCTCTACATTCAGTGCAGACAGCGCAGAGCCTGCTTGGGACTCTCTATCTCCCTTTCTCTAGCCCTCCCCTGGTCTCTCTCTCTCTCTCTCTCACTCTCTCTCTCTCTCTCTCTCTCTAAATAAACAATAAAGAAAAAAAAAGAAATTTTCACTCCTGAACCCAGGAGTCTGTGTTGTATGGCTCATGGCCTTGCCTCCTTGACCACCCCAATTAACTCTACTTCAGGTTCAGGAAAAGGTCTCACCTTGCTCTGTTCAGTTCTCAGTCAGAACTAAAAATAGTAAAACCACATCTAGCATTCCTGTAAGTCCTGCTGTGCTCTATGGAGGGTTCTTATGAAAACTTCAGGACCAGGGACAGCAACACCAATCGCGCACACAGCTAGCTGGAATGAGGCCAAGCCCCTCTGGTTTTTTTGTCTTTTTGTCCCATTACCGACCGTGTTTTTATACCGGGAGAGACCATTACTTAGAAAAGTGTTACTTTCATCCTTAGAACAGCCACATGATTTAACATCTTAATGGAAAGAAAATGATCAGTGTGATCACAATCGAAGACCTTGACTCCCTAATGGAATATTAGCCCTTCCCCATTCATCTCAGACCTGTGGAAAGAGTAGAGACCTGGCATCTGTGGAATTAAAATTTGAGCTTTAGACTCATCGTAAGAACTGATGAGCTGGAGTCTGTCACTTAGCATCTCAGTGTGGTTTTGTCTTTTTTTTTTTTTTTTTTTTAACGGGTTGTATTTTATGGGAGAGTGTATACTTGAGAGAATTGTGCAAGTCTCAGAATCTCTTGCAAATGTCAGAGTTGTAAATACATTTTAATAAGATATTTATATTTCATTCATTGAATGAAAATACGTGGGTGCCTACAACATGCCACACACAGTTGTAGATACTGTGGGCATGCCATGATTAAGGCAGAAAATCTTATCTGGATTCCCCCACTATCCAAAAACAGAGTGTTCCTATGAAACCTTTTGTAAGCCAAAATGGCGTAAAAAAGCAATTATCATTAATTTACATGGGAAAAAGGTTGAGTGTCCCCAGACCCAAAAAATAATCTCTCTTAGGCTTTCCTGATACCTTTAGGACACATCTTGCCAATGGATTCACACAATAAGTTGGGATAAAGCACACATACTCACAGACACCATTCAAAGCTGTGGTGGCTTGATGCAGAGATGTTGAGTGTGGTTCCTGGGGAAGGAGCTTGGCGGTACCGTCTTGGTGCTCAGGATGTGTGCCACCTCTATAAGGGCTTGTTGCAAAACAGGTGCTGGCCCCTGTTCTCACTATGTGCCTTTTCTCCTGAAAATGAAAATCCTCTTCGGATATCTTTAAATTAGTGGAAAGCAGGAACTAAATAGGTATTTTTGTTAAAGCACCGTGTAATGCAAACTTTCAAAAAGCAAGGGATCCCTGCACCTGCCCTCACATCCATTTGGAGGAGACAGAGAATAAACAGAGACACAAAGAACTACTATCCTTTTAAACTGTAATGTGCAGAAAATAAGGCTAGAGAGTGATTAGGGGAAGGGGATGGTTGGGGTCCTTGAGGTGACATTTGGACTGAGCCCTGAGGAGTGACGAGCCAGTAAAGCTATGTAGCATTCTCACCTCTCTTGACTACAACTTGCTCATCTCCTAGAATGAGAGTGTGCGGTTCCTGCCGGTGTTAGCTTTCTGCGTGTATCAGTGGGGAGGTTAGTTAAGCCTCTTACCACAAAGGTTCAGAGCCATAAGTCCTTTGGCAGAAGCTGGCACGAGATCCCTCTTGGAGGATACTGGTGAGGTTTTCAGCATCCCTGTTTCTGGTGAACAACTCCGAAGTGGAAGATTTGATTCAAAGTTTGTGGAAAACCACGTGGCAGCTCCTCAAACAATTAAATATACAAGTGCCGTGTAATAATAATAATCCCACTTCTGGGTATATACTCAAAAGAATGGAAAGCAGAGACTAATACTTGTACGAGAGTGTTCATAGCAGTGCTATTCACGACAGCCAAAAGGTAGAAACACCCAAATGCTCTTCAAACTGAGTGGGCAAACCAAACGTGGTGTAGACACCCAATGGAATATTATGCAGCCTTGAAGAGGAAGGAAATTCTGACGCAGGCTGCAACACGCGTGAACCTTGAGGACATGCTAAGTGAAATAAGCCAGCCTAAGAGGACAAATAGAGTGGGCTTCTACTTATGTGAGGTATCTAGAATAGGCTAATTCATAGAGCTAGAAAACGGAGGTTCCCAGTGGCTGGAGGGGGGGTGTTGGGGTGTTACTTGGTATAGAATTTTAGTTCAGGATGATTGAAAGTTTCTGGAATTAGGTAGTGGTGATGGTACCAGGTCTCTGCAGCTGCCTCTCTGTCAACTTGTTGATTCCACCCCTGCTGTCAACCCCAGCTGGAAAAGGGCTGGAGTCCTGGCCTTGGGCAGGGGTTGGGGGAGGGAGGTAAAGGCTGTGCTGGTGCCTACCCACCGGGCGTACCGGCCTGTGGCCAGAAGAACCATTCACCCACCTGGTGCCTCTGTCAGTACCTGTCACTGCTTCTGGTGGCGGAGGTGGCTCTGAGAGCCGGAGTAAGCCCTGAACATGGTGGTTCTCAAAGTGTGGTCCCCTGGAAACGTGTGAGAGCGTAAACTCTCAGGTTCCACCCGGACCTACTGATCCAGAACGGCAGGCATGGGGCCCAACAGCGTGTGCATGTGTGAACAGGTCCTCCTGCAGGAGGTCCCAGTGTTGGAGCTGAAGTTGGAGAAGCACTGCTATCAAATGATGCAGGAGCCAGGCGGTCTACGGGGCCGTAAGCCTACATGCTCAGCGAGCTCCTCCTGAATGTAGAGCCCCGGACTCTAAACAGTGGGGACATAGATCTCAGGGGACACACATTCTCCTGGGGCACTAGGACTCAAGAACAGCAGGGTGCTTGAGTGCCTGTGAGCCCAAGTCTGGGACGTGGGGCTGAGTCACACCCTCTCCTGGTGTGGGCAAGTCTGCCTTCATCATGGGTGCCTGGTGCTGCAATGTCAAGATAGTGACCTCAACTCCCTCCACACAAGGTCTAAAACTAACTCAGATGACCATCCCTCCCCGCCCCCCCCCCCCAACTCCAGTCACGTTAGACTGGCTGGCGAGGGACCACCTGGCATGATGGTTAGCCAGTTTGGAAGTCTCTTGGGCACGCTCTGGAGGTGACTCTTTACAAAGTGGCAGTATAAATACCTCATATTTTTTACTAGAGCTGGACTCAACGAATCTAGGGCAAGAAAAGCGTCTCGACATCCTTTGTATTAGCATATCGTTTTCCAGGCCTGGCCACATGGATTTGTCCAGGGCTGGGCACTTGGGCAAGCCAGACCAAAAAGTCCCCACTGTGAGATTCTGGAATTTGGACCCAAGATGCTCGTGCCAACCTCCTTCCAGTGGTTGAACACTGAAGCTCTAAAACTTGGTTATGGTGGCAGGGTGTTTACTAACACATGGCTTAGAATGGAGAGGAAGCCAGTTTGGACGGACAGAAAGGGGAGGCAAGGCAGCTAACCTGGTTCTGGCTGTGTGTGACCCTAGTTCTAATCTTGTCCAGGATTTATTGCCCTGCTTTTGCAGTAAATCCCCCTGTATGTTGAAAGAAGTCAGGTTCGGTTTCTGTCACTCACCTCCAAGTCCCAAACTAAACTTAACACTGTTAAGTGGCTCTTCCCCAGTGCTCAGTAAAAATCTGACCTTGCTTGTCCATGATTTCTAGAGGAAATAAAAGAAGAACCTAGAAAACAGGACCTTAGTGGGAAGGAGAGTGGCCTCAGGGTTATGGGTAATGGAAACCCATCAGGTTCTGTGGGGACTTAGGACTTACCAAGTCACCATCACCTACCAATACCTCAGATGACTTCATCTGTAAAATAGAACATTAAGCCCAATTTGGGACTTGTTGTTTTCAGCTAAACTATAGGCTACGTGCTGACTTTGCCAGTCTTGCTATGATGATAACTCTCCTTCGGGGCCGATTTGTTTATTTGTGAGCAGAATCCTATGTACCTTATGTGTCCTTCAAAGATTTAGTGTAATTTCTTCGCTTACCGTTTCAACAGTACTGAGAGCTATACCAGGCACTGAGCTAGGCTCAACCACTGTAACATGAATACAAGGGGGGACACATTTCCCGCCCTTCTTGAGCTTATGGTTTAGGAGAGGAGTCAGATTCTGAACGACCAATCGTACAACATATTGACATGGTAATTACTAATAAAAGGAGTTACTGTGTAGAGAGATGAGATTCTGGGAGGAACTCTAACGATCCTGATTTTTCTCCCTTTGCTTTTCTCCAAATTATAAAATCCCTCCTTGTCTCCCCTGTGACATCCCCAGACAACCACTGATCCTACCACTATTTCAGGAACATAGAAACGTGATCCAGTCTGTGCTAACTTCCAGGAGGCACAGTTCCTTGAGCTGTGTTTCCAACACTAGTCACGTGTGGCTATGGGGCCCCTGAAATAGAGCTAGGTCAACTGAGGATCTGAAGTTTTAATCTATATAAATTTAAAAATGGATGCAATATAAAAATTATTTTTCCCTTAAACGCAAAGTTATCGTTAGGACCACATTTCACTTTGCCTGTTGAAGGTTTAGCGTCCGAACTGAGATATGCCGTAAGTCTAAAGGCACGGTAGGTTTCAATGACTTACTATGGCAAAAACCCATAAAAGTTCTCATTAATGGTTTCTGTACTGGTGATGATGTGATAGAATTTTGACTACGGATTAAATATATTAAAACTTGACCTCTTTCTGGCCCTTTTAACGTGTCTACTGGAACATGGAAACCTACGACTCTGTCTCCGGTTACATTTCTATACTGGACAACTCTGGCCTACAGCCCGCTGAGTAGCGGGAATGGGGAGGGGGTAACCAAGATCCTACGGGATCCTCTAGCACCAAGGCACCAGAGGAAGGTCTGGCCAAGCTTTTATTTCTCGCCTTGGTTTGTTTCCTGTTTTCCAAACACTACTCGCAAATATTGAGGGCGGCAGTGAGCTCTCTCCAGACGGAGGGCTTGAAGCAACAGATGCGAGGGACTTTAGTTCCCACCAGCCCTGTCCTGTACTAAAGAGAGGGGTGCTTTCACCACCCCCGGCCAGGCATCAGAAGGGGCCTCCCTGTCTCCCCTCCTCTCCTGCAGGGGTGTCTGTGACATCCCTTAAGATCCCAACTCAGACTCCCGCCAGGGTGATTGGATGGCTTAGGCAGTCACGTTAGTACAGGAAGCTACTTGAGACCCGTCTTTATCTAAAACCCACAGATGGTGTCCGTGGACATATTCTGACAGACTGAGGAACTTCGTGAAACCCTAGCCCATCAGGGTGGGCATAACTATGGCTCCTGGTGTGGACTGTAACGTGATCCAGGTCTGAGATAAAAATAGGAGAAATGTGACCCAAGGAAGACACCATTATCTGGGGGCAAACCCAGGCTTTGGGGGGCCTGAAGTGTACATGACTTTAAGGATCTGCTTTAAGAAAACGGCACACACATTTCTTACATTTTAAATTTTTCAAAAATCTATGCTCTTGGGAATACATTCTTAGGATCCCTCCAGGGCCATGGGGGGAGCTGGTGCAAAGAGCCTGTGCAAGGGAGGGGCTCATCAGCTTCACTGTGTGGCAGGGGGTCCCCAGACAGCAGCGTCAGCAGCATCTGGGAACTTGTTAGAAGTGCCAGTTCTTGGGGTCCCTGGGTGGTTCAGTCGGTTAAACGTCTGCTCTTGATTTCAGCTCAGGTCATGCTCTCGTGGTTTGTTGGTTCAAGCCCCGCATTGGGGTCTGTGCTGACATCGTGGAGCCTGCTAGAGATTCTCTCTCTCTCTCCTTCTCTCTCCCCCTCCCTCTCCCCCTCCCTCTCCCCCTTTCCCCCTCCCTGCCTCTCTCCCTCTCTCTCTCTCTCTAATGAACTTAAAAAAAAAAAAAGCCAGTTCTTGGGCCCCACCCCAGACCTGCTCCATCAAATTTTAGTGTGGGGCCCAGAAATCAGGTTTCACAGGCCTTCCAGGTGATACTGATGCCCCCTTAAGTTTGAGAACCACTGACCTCATGGGTAAAAGCATTGATTCTGGAGTAAGGCTGCCTGAACCTGGTTTTGCAGTTTGCTTGTTTGCTGGGTGACCTTGGCAAGTTACCCAATCGCTCTAAGCCTCAGTTTTACCATCTGTAAAAGGAGACACCAATAACATAGATCTCAAAATGTTGTGTGGATTAAATAAGAAAACATATGTAGTACTGAGCACGGTACCTGTTGTGTTACACATGCTTAATAGATCATGTGTTCTTCAGAGTGTACATGTGTCGTTGGAGGGAGGGTGAGAGGAGAGGAGATGTGGAGCTAAGAAGTCATCTTAGACATGAGGAAGTTCAAATGTGACCTTGGCCCCTTTCCCGAGTCTGCTGTGTGGCCCTCCCGCTGGTTTGCCTTTCCCAACAGCACAGGGTAAATCTCCTTCCTCCCAGGTCACCTGGTCATTGTCCCTCTTTCTGAAGGGCCTGGGCTGACCTTCTAAATTCGTCACATTAATACAGTAAACTTAATGAGGCTTGCCCTCTGGGGAGTCTTAGACCTCCTTGAAATGCAACGGGAGTTAGAAGCATCTGTCTAGACATCTATGTACATGTAACACATACACGAAACTGACAGCCTGTGTCCTGGAACCACTGATGCCCATGGCTGGGACCCTCCGATAAGAACCCCTGAGGTAATCCATGGTGGTCACTCAATATTTAAGAAGGAAGAATTGGAAAGGGACGTGGAGGGAGGGCTGTGTGCCAGTTGGTCAGCTTGATACTTGTTCTGGGCAATGTCACTGAATTTTAGTAGATGCCTTTTGCATTCAGTGTCCTATCCCAGATAAGTGCCTTTAATTGTGGGAATTGCACGTAAGGAAGATTTGGGACGGGGAGAGCCTTGTAGCACCTTTCAGATCCCACTATAAGTCACCTTCAAGCTCTTCTAATATGTAAGGGGAGCTCGCTCCACATGGAAATGTTCCTTTCAAAGACATTGACAATCCCAGAAGGACCGTGTAGTGGCTGGAGATTATCTAGTGCTGATAGAAGCATGAATGTGGTTAAAGCAGAAAAACCGATGAGCCAGAGATGTGTATATATAACATATTAATTTTGCAGTCTTGTTTCCATCACTCTCACTGAGCTTATGAGGTTTGTGATATGTTTGCGTTGTATTTAGCTGTCACCCAGCTGCAATTTACAACATTCCTTGGAATCACACTTTGGGTTGACTGGGGCAGAAAGTGATTCACGATGACAGTCTTTGGGCATTGGGCATTACAAGTCCCTCTGATGATGTTACTTGGTTTGAAATCAGGTTGGAAAGATGACGGGAACAAGAAAACAACACTTTGCCCGAACAGAAAGGCAGTTGGTCAAGACATACAGGCGGGATGTACCCATGGACTTGGGAATTTTCATAGGGCTTTCCCAATGTTCTGATGGCCTTACCCCCTCTAGGTGCACCAAACAAAGTTGAGAGTAGGAATACAGGGGCCCAGCCTCTGACCTCCAGCCTACTGTGCAGTGAGACTGACCTTGGACCCCAGTTCACGGGAGGGAGGTCAAATGGCTGGTAGTCCTCAGTCTAAGCACTGACCAGACAGGAAGAAAGGAGACAGGTGAAGCAGGAAGAGCCCTTGATGGAAAAGGGTGGCCTGGAGTGAGAAGGTTCTGGATTCTGCTGCTGCCTTGCCCCTCACACATATTCACCCTTTACCAGAGGCAGGCTTCTATACTGTGAGAGTGGCCAGAGGTTCATACAATGTGAACCTGAGACCATCTCTCCAGCTCCCCCTGGCCCTGCAGCTATCACCTTCTCGATACCTCCTGAGCCCAAGATCAAGCCTCTGAACAGTTGCCTGCGGGCATGCCTGAGTGCATTCAGGCTAGCCCTGCTATCCTCTTCCATGACTGCTCTGTGGGCAGAGACCTGCCACTCCAGGCCAAGTTCAGGGATTGGAGCCCACCCAGTGCGGGTCCCCTTAGCCTTTTGCAGCATGCTGGAGATGCTGATGGCTTGAGATGTCCCCAGACCCCCTCTAATGAGGGTTTCCCTCAGCCTCCCTATTGCCAGGGCCCCTTTGCCAGAAAGAGTCCACAAATATTGACCCTGACTCTTAACTGGAGAAGAAGAAAGAAAGGGGAGGGGAATCCAGCTGAGTCGTTGGCCCATTGTGCTAATAAGGTGCCCTGAGGCTGTTTTGGAGTCTGGGGGGGCCTTAGCTTCCTGATCATGGTGGGGTGGGAGTCCCTTGACCTTTCTGAACCTTGGGCTTCTGCATCTGATAAGGCCTAACTCACAGGGACATGGAGAAGACCAAAGGAGACAGCAGATGGGGCAGGGCTTTGCAGACACGGAGTCATGTTAGCTGTCACCTCCTTTTACTTCGTGTTCCCTTGGGGGTGGGGAGGCAGCACCCGACCATCAGTGGGCAGTTTGTGAGCGGACTGTGCAGTGCTGGGGCAGCCGGCGCCTGTCCTTCAGAATGGTGCTGAAGTGTCCCTGGCCCTGCCTGTCTGCCCCCCTCCCCTCCCCTGACTTGTGCCGCCTCTTTGTCATCTTTCTCTTTTCAAATAAGGCTCAGATAGGCAGTGGCTTCTTACTGCTTTCTGTGGGTTGGGCTTTATTGTGTATTTTTTTAAAATGTCTATTTATTTTTGAGGGAGAGAGAGAGGGGGAGACACAGAATCCAAAACGGGTTCCTGCTGAGCTGTCAGCACAGAGCCCGACGCGGGGCTCGAACTCACGGACCGCGAGATCATGATCTGAGCCGAAGTCGGATGCTTAACCTACTGAGCCACCCAGGCGCCCCTATATGTATTATTAACTCATTTAATGCTTGTCAAAACACCATTTTGTAGCTGCTGAAATAGGTACGAAGTGTTAGAGTAATTTGCTCCTGGTCACAGAGGTAGAGGTGGGAGGGGATGGGACCAGGATCCACTCACAGGCAGTCTGCCTCCAAAGCCTATGCTGTTAAACTTCTTGGTTTATTGTCTAGTAGTTCTCAGTGTGGGGCGCCTTGACCAGCAGCATCAGCAAGACCTGGGACTGTATTAGAAATGCAAATTTTGGGGGGTGCCTGGGTGGCTGAGTCGGTTAAGCATCTGACTTTTGATTTCAGCTCAGGTCAGATCTCACGGTTCATGGGTTTGGCTTAGCACTGAGGGTCTCTCAAAATAATAATATACAGGCAGGCAGGATGTACCCTGTACATCATAATAAATAAATTAAAAATAAATTAATTAAATGTAAAATTTAATAAAATAAATAAATTAAAACAATAACTTTATTTATTAATTATATTCACTTATAAATTAATGAAATAAATTTAAAAAATAAGTCAATTAAAATAAATTTAAAAAAAGAAATGCAAATTCTTTTGGCCCTACGCACAAAACTACTAAATCTGAAACTAGGGTTGACTACCAGCTGTCTGTGAGTTCCGCAGCCCTCCGGAACATTCTGGGCACTTGAAAGTTTGAGAGCCATGGCCCTCCTGTCTTCCAGCAAGCCTGGTGTTTAATTTCCTTAAATTCTGCATGAACTTGGCTACAGCTGATAACATCGGGTTTTTAAGGGTATTAGGAAGAAATTGATGGAAAATATTGATGCGGAAGTAAAGAATGGGGCTAGCTGGGAAAACACAAGCCCGTCTCCAGGTTCTGGTTGAGAAGAGAGACACCACCGGCACCAGGGAGAAACCTGGGTCTCGAATCGTCCTCTCGCCAGCTCTTTGCCTTTGGCCTGCTCATGCAAAATGACTTCTTAAAACCCCTATTGGATGGCCATCTCCCAGGCAAGGCCGTGATCATTAATAATGCAGCTCAGCTCAAAGAGCCCAGAGGTGCTTATTTTAGTTTTCCTCTGCTTCCTTCTTTCTGATACACAAAGACCTATCTTGATAAGATGGAGTCAAGCTTAATATATTACATATATTTGCAAAATCTGTTTCTGAAAGATTCTGAGCCAAGTTGGCGCTTCTCAGAGCTGTTATGTATGGCTGCACCCTGCACAAGCCAGGCGTCTTTTGCAGATGAAACCACTCACCGGGTGTAGGAGGGTTGACTCCTGTGGGCAGCCTCTTCTCCCTTCCTAGTTGGCTTCACTTGGTTGCCCAGGCCTTGCCTGCCTTTTTCTTTTTCTTTTTTTCTCTTCCAAGGCACTCCTGCTTCATCTATTTGTTGCAGGACTGGGGCTGCCTCCCCTGCAATGGCCCCTCAGTCTACACACTGCCAGGCTTGCCTGCTTGAAGCTCCACAGACCCCGATGTCCAAGACTGAGAACACAAGCCCCAGTGGTCTCTGCTCCATCCCTTCCCAGACCGTTCTAGACTCACCAGTGTGACTGCGGACGGAGCTCTAAGGAGACGATGCATGGCCAATATGAAATATCATTAGGAAATAAGTTCTTATCAGAAACAAAAGCCTCCAAGTCTCTATGTGATAAACACCGATCAACATGAGAACGGTCCTTGAGCCCCATCTTGGTTGAAGACAGCATGGGGAAGAGAGGATTCTGGGCCCGGCTGCCTTTGCCATTCAAATTCTGGGTGTGGTGAGGGGCTGAGCCAGAGGGAGAAGAGCATCCTGCTTGAGAAAAGCCACCCTCTGAAAGTCTGCTTCCCTGAATACACCAGAAGAACTCATGGCTTCCTTCCCCACATGTACCTTTCTCACCTTTATTTCTAGTATACCTAGGGGTTGTATGGATTTTGCTGGCTTTTTGAATTAGAAAATACAAAGTAAAACTGGGGCCCTTGGGTTGCTCGACTGAGCATCCAACTTCAGCTCAGGTCACGATCTTGTGGTTTGTGGTTCGAGCCCTGCGTCGGGCTCTGTGCTGACAGCTCGAAGCCTGGAGCCTGCTTTGGATTCTGTGTCTCCCTCTCTCTCTGCCCCACTCAAGCTCTATCTCTCTCTCTCTCTCAAAAATAAATATAAAAAAATTAAAATTAGAAAATACAAAGTAAAGTATCAACTCTGAATTCTCCAGAACCTTTTGGCTGGCATTTCAAACTCTGCAGCCTTGTGTTCAGGTCTGGTTCTCTTGATCCATGGGCTAAGAAGTATTGACTGTCTACCATGTTTTAAAGAACAGAAACTTGCCTCTCCTTTTCTTTTCTGCAAGACAAGACCACTGGGCCTAGAAGGCATTCTCAAAGAATCACTCCCTGGTGCAAACCTTTCCAATATTCCCATCTCTTAAATATGAAATTTGACTTCTGGTTTGGCTGTGCAAACCAGTTCTGTGTCCTTAAGAAACCATTGAAGTTTTCTGAGCAACTTGGTTTCATCTATTTTTTTTTAACCTGTAATTAGGAAATGATAATCATTGCATTTGCCTCCCAGCATTCTTTAGAGCAGGTTGGCAAACCTTTTTTTTTTTTTTTTTTTTGGAAAGAAACAGTAAGTATTCTAAGCTTTGTCGGCCATGATGGTCTCCGCAGCCACTATTCAACTGTGCCATTTTAGGGAAAGCAGCCATGGACAAAACACGAAAGGAGGGGGTTGGGTGTGTTCCAGCAAGAAAAAGAGGCAGTGAGCAGGATTTGGCCCGTGTGCAATAGTTTGCCAACTCCTGACTTAGCAGGTGAAGCAAGAAATATACGGGAAAGTAGACCGTAAGGTGCCATCTCCACGTAAGGGATGTTGAGGAGAGGATAACAACAGGCTCGGGTGAACTCCAGCAGACCTCAATGGTACAGCATGGAACCGTCGGCCGAAGAGCCAGCAGCTGTGCACCCCTGGCTCCCGGACAGCCCTGGGCTGTATCCTCAGGCACAGGTGAGCAGGCCAGCAGAAGAACCTCCTCCCAGGGAGAATGTTCTCCTTGTCTGTGGAGTGTGTATGACCGTGGACTTGAAGCTCAGGGCAAAAGCAGTCGACTGAGCATCAAATGATCTGAGCTTTGGCACGGGCTGTGTATAGCCGTGGTTGGGAACGTCAGCTGCCCACATATGGAGACCTTGGGGGAGCTTGGCTCCGCCCCTGTGCTGGGGAAGGAGGAGCCTCAGGTACCAGCCTGCACACGTAGACTACCTGGCGAGGGCCCCCAGGCTTCTCCAGGCAATCCCGCTTGTTTCCATAGTAGAGGACAGTGACAATTCCACTGCCTCTCAGGGAGACAGCATCGAGTCACGGACAGACCAGGAACCACGGAGCCCAGCAGAACTGGGTTCGAGTCCCCTGACCACCATATGGAGGTTCAACACTTACGTAACCAGAACCCACGTCGCTTCTCTGAAACTCTTGGTCTGTCAAGTGTAAAGAAGAATATTTGTGGCTCTTGTGATGGTTGGATGAGATGATATGCATATAGTATGTGGTACATAATTATTTTTGGAGAAATCTTAGTCCCCTTCTCCTTGGTATGCGTGTGTCCGTGAGATCACCTTCTTCCACGTGGAAGGGGTAGTGGTCTTGGATGGACGAGGGGAGGCTGAGAGGGCAAGGGCCACAGAGATCTATCGTTCAGCTTTGCTTGAGGTGATGCTGATGACCGTACTGAGGAGGCACGAGAACCCATTCTCTCTCCTCCACTGAGCGTGATATCAGACCTAATGGGCTTACATTTCAGCATGAACGGTTCAAGGATTCCTGTTACACCTACAAATGAATGACTTGGGATGAAGAAAGAATTGTAAAACGGGATCAGTAGGGAGGTTTCTTCTTACTTTTTTAAAACCATTTGACTGAGATGTGGTTGACCTACAAGAAGCTGCACTAATGTATACAGCCTGATGAGTTTGGAGATTCGTGTATACCCATGAAACCATCACCATAATCTTATACCATAAGTATATGGATTGCCTCCACAAGTTTCCTCCCAGCCAATTTATTCATGTGTGTTAAGGGTATTTAACATCAGATCTACCCTTTTACCAAACCGTTGAGTGTACAATACAGTATTCTTACCTATAGGCACTATGATGGACAGTAGGTCTCTAGGATTTATTCATCTTGATAACCTGGTACATACTGAAACTTCGTATTGTCTGCCTCCCCATCCATCCCTCCTCCTCAGCCCTTGGAAAATACCATTCTACCCTCTGCTTCTGTAAGTTTGACTATTTTAGATTCCTCATATAAGAGGTATCATGTAGTATGTGTCCTTTTGTGACACATACTTACTTAGTATAATGTCCTTCTAGGTTCATCCATGTTGTTGCAAATAGCAGATTTCTTTCTTTTTTTAAGGCTCCATACTATTCCACTGTATGGATATACCGCATTTTCTTTATCCATTCATCCCTCAATGAACGTTTAGGTTACTTTCAAGTCTTGGCTATTGTGAATAGTGCTGCCGTAAACCTTGGAGTGCAGATATTTCTTCAAGATCCTGATTTGAGTTCCTTTGGGCATATACCCAGTAGTAAGATTGTTGGGTCATATGGTAGTTCTTTTTAAAAATTTTTGAGGAACCTCCATATTGTTTTCCACAGTGGCTACCTCAAATTCCATACTGCTAATAATGTACAAAGGTCTCCTAGTCTCTACCTCCCCAACGGTACTTGTTATCTTTCTCTATAATAGCCATCCCACTGGTGTGAGGTGTAATACCATTGTGATTTTGATTTAATGCGATTTGCTTAATGTTTAGTGATGTTGAACACCTTTCCATATATCTCTTGGTTATTTGTATGTCTTCTTTGGAGAAATACCTATTCAGTTTCTTTACCCATTATTACTCCTATTTTTTAAAATTTTTTAATGTTTTTTTTCAAGAGAGACAGAGTACAAGCAAGAGAGGGGCAAGAGAGAGAGAGAGAGACACCCACAATCTGCAACAGACTCCAGTTTCTGAGCAGTCAGCACAAAGCCTGACACGAGGTTGAAACTCACAGACCGTGAGATCATGACCTGAGCCGAAGTTGGACGTTTAACCGACTGAGCCACCTAGGCGCCCCTCTTTGCCCATTGTTAAATCAGATTATTTTTATTTTTTGCTCCTGGATTGTAGGATTTCCCTGAAGGGGGTGGGAACTGACACTGGGGCAACCAGGGATTCTGTTAGAGCCACATCCAGCCTCTGTGAAAGGGTCGCAATAATAAGGACAGCAGCTAACACTTCCTGACCTCCTATTTGCTAAACGCTGTGGTAAGTGCTTTCCAAGCCGTTCTCAAGTCCCCCAACAAATGAGGAAAGTACCCTTATTACTCCATCAGAGAGGTCAGTGAACTTGCCTAAGATGACCAAGGTAGTGAGTAGCAGAACTGGGACTCAAAGCCAAATCTGCCTGACTCCAAAGTACATTATTCTACATACTCGGGGCTCTCTATTTTAGCAACAGCCAACATGTTGGGCTCACCTCGAATTGCCAACCGTATCTACCCTGCTGCTGGCCCACGGGCCTAGTCACCCTATACCTCCCTAGGTCCCAACTCTGCCTCCTCTCCTTTAATTCATTTACTCACTAAGCATTGAGCATGTCCTGGAGTGCTCAGCCATACGTTGGACAACTGTGCGTAGAGTGACAAACCAAACGTACGCAGCTCCTACGCTCCTGGGGCCCACGGCCCAGGGAGAGGAAGATGATAAATGCACGGCAGTTACCATCTGTGGGATGAAGGATGGAGTGATGGGAAACACAGAGTGCGGGGGAGCGTAGAGCAGGTGACATTGTGATTGTTTTGAGGACGGGCCACTGCATCTGAAACCTAAAGAAAGAGAAAGTGGTTAAGAGGCAAAGACTCAACCTGCCTGAGTCAAGAGAGGGCATGAACATGTTTGAGTGATGGTTTGTAATTCTATCAGATGCAGCCTGCACACATAATTCGTAGAAACCAATATAAAGCCATAATTGTAATATAGAAGGAACAAAGGGAAAGTAATTTAAATATAATGCTATGCATTTCCGTATGTAAATGCTCAAAAACACAAGGACACTAGAAGATCTAGGGCAGTAGGCAGAAAATTACACCTCTCGGGGGAATGACGGTGCCTGGTGACGATGGTTGTATGTTACATTGGCAACTGAAATACCATGAGCGACATTGCCAACAGTGCTGTGAATTTCTAAAGTGAGGAACAACATTTGGTAATGTTCCAATGACACAAAGTGCAATCTTTCCTTGAGGTACACGGTCGCTGTGTCCTTGGATACTCTAGTTTGAGGGGAAGAAACAACCACCCCCGAAACCTCATGTTCATATGTAAAGTGGGGTGGAGTCAAGGCTCGGATCGATAGAAACAATTTTTCACCTGTTGGGACACTTGATGATGCGGGTCGCAGGACAACAATTTTGTTGCCTTAAGCTGCTCTTCGTAATTGTGTGGAGGGGCCTCACCGCATGCCTCATGCCCAACTTGCTACGAATCAGTAGCATCTCCTGCAATCAGTGTGACAGGAAAGAGCCCCTCCCCCCAGCAAACCATCAAGCCACAGAAACTCCGGAGCACTAATGACTTCCAGAAATATGTGAGCCACAGATGCAACTTTAAATGCTGTAACAGCTGCATTGAAAAACAAAGTAAAATGGAACAATTGAAATTGACTTTACTGGTATATTTTATTGAACCGGACACAGCCAAGACACTGTTGTTTCAACAAGGTAATCAACCTAAAGAGTTACTTTTTTTCATACACTATCTTTGAGATCCAGTATGTGCTTTACACTTTTTTTTAAACCTTTTTTTTTAACGTTTATTTATTTTTGAGACAGAGACAGAGCTTGCACGGGGGAGGGTCAGAGAGAGAGGGAGACACAAAATCTGAAACAGGCTCTGGGCTCTGAGCTGTCAGCACAGAGCCCGACGCGGGGCTCGAACTCACGGACCGTGAGATCATGACCTGAGCCGAAGTCGGGCACTTAACCGACTGAGCCACCCAGGCACCCCAAGTATGTACTTTACACTTAAAGCACATCTCCATTTACACTGATCACATTTCAGATGCTTAACCGCCGCGCGTGGTTTGAAGCCGTCGTAGGGGATAGTGCAGTGCCAGAAAGCGTTAAGTTCCCTTCTTTGGCCCAAGGCTTTCTGTCTTGAATCCTCAGGTTCGAGAACTCTTACACTTGGGGAAATACAGACCCGGGGTTTTCCCAGAAAGGTGCATGTAAACCTACACACAGGGCCAGGACCCTGAACCACAGTAGACGCGCTGCTTGGAGCGAGCCAACAAAGCCCGTGACGGTCGCGGCTGAGTCAACGTCCAACTCCCAGCTTTCGGTCACGAAGCCGTGTGGAGTCACAGTTAACTGCTGATAACCCCATGGTTCGGTGCTGCCTGCAAATTGAAGGCCCCCTTGAAAATGCTGGAAACAGATGTTCTCAAGACTCTGACCTCTCATCATTAATTTGAGAATTTAAATGCCTGTTAATTCCCCCCCTTTTATTGCTGAGCTCCACACTGCGGCATGCTCAATGTCAATGGGAATATCCTTTGGAGATGTTCAATATATCACATCTGAAGGTTGCTGGGAATCTGGACACTTAGAGGAAGAGAGGGGGGAGGGTGCCGGCACCGGGGGGTGGGGGGCACAGAGCAAGGTTGAAAAGAAGCTTCTGTGGCTGGAACTGAGGCCTGCGCAGAAGACGGTTTGCTCGTCTGTTTGCCCTTGGCTGGTGCACGCACTGACGAGGGCTTCAGGGAAGAAGCACACCTGAGTATTAGGAAAGTTGAAAGCCGTGACTTGAGAGAGTCCCACTCATTCCCTGTGCCCCATGCCTGCCTTTGCCCTCCGATGACTTAAAGTAGCTTACCAGGAGCTGTCGCCCAGCAGTGGACCGCATGCGGATGCTGGTTCAAGCCCAGGTTCAAGCTGTTTCCCTGGCTTTCTAGCTGGAAGACCATTTGTGTGGGTAGAAAATGGGGGTTAGAGCACCCCCATTGCAGCTTTATTCGAATTTCACAGTATAATGGGCACAGCTCCTAGCACAGGGCATGACATACAATAAGGACTGGACAGATACTCATCCCTTTATCACTTCTCCCCTATCCTCGGGGCCTCGGGTGATGGAGGTGATGGCTTTTCTAGTGGCTGGTAATGACGAATTCAGAGAGCTAAAGTTTCAGCCATCTTAGGCACGGTCCTCCAGGAAACGGAGGATGTTCGGGCTCAGACCCGGGGGGGTAGTAATCAAAGTGGCTTCTTACTTAGACCAGAAGCCCTAGAAAAGTGCTGTGGCTGAGACCAGACAGGGCGCCTGTGTGTCCAAATCTTAAGGCCCTGGGAGCCGCGGCTGGGCTCTTGACTACTTTGATGCAGGCCCGACACTTCTTCAGAGGCTAAGGGGAGGAAAATCGGAACCAAGAGTGTCCCCAGCAACTGCCACCAATGAGAGGCTCCAAGTGTGAGCTCTCTGGGCCCACTCCATTGTGTCTGCCTGCTTTACCCTGTACAGGAACAGATGCGGCCACACCTTGGGATGGGCCCTGGGAAGGGACCTCACCTTGACCGCCCAGTGCCTGCTGGAGCCCCAGCCGTGAGTTCACCCATCTACCGTGATGTCATTTCTCACCTAAGGCCTCCTGGGCTTTCTTTAAACTGTTGGCTGCAATGCCCTAGTTTGGGCTTGAGATTGCAGCCAATTTTTGTGAAGGAAAATGATTATACTTTGTCAGTACTGTGAAGGAAATCGAGTTTCCTTCGCAAAAGGGAAGACCTCTAGGGTTTTAACTTCCCTTCTTTGAGAAAGGAGGGGAAAAGCCCTTAGCAGCCTACAGGGTCTCCGCCAAAGCTCCAGAGGATGCCCCAACTTTCACATTGTCGTTTGACCCTTGGGGAAAATTTGACAGGGGGACAATGGAGGAAAAAAAGCAGACTTGGAATCTGCATTGCTAATGGCTCTGAGTGTATCTCCCAAGCCCAGCCAGGAGGGGTGGTGGGGACTTCCTGCATTCCAGCCTCCAGTTGTGGGACCGGGGGTCACCTTTCCTGCCTTAGGCATGGATGAGGCCCCTCTCCCCCGGTGCCAAGCCAGAGCAATTGTGGCCTTGTTCTCAGTGTTTTCTCTCCTGTTTGACAGCCCTCCTCGGCCCTAGGCAGGGACAGGGAGGCCAGTGCCTCCCAGTATTTGCTGGAAATGACCCCCTCCACTCCCCACTCCATATTAAGTCTCCTGGTGTTCGTTGCGACCTGGGTGGGGGGCGAGGAGGGAGGTGCAGCGGAGGAGTGGGGGCCCAGTGGCCTCTCTCTGCGTGTGCTGGGACCTGTTTGAGAATTGGCGTTCAAGATACTGACATTCAAAAGCATCTTATCATAGTTCCGTGTCCTGATTGGACGGGCAGTTAGACAAATCTATAAATGTGCTAACGTTTCCCAGGACTGCGGTGTGCAGGCACACGCGGGTGCGGGGTGAAACTGGCGAAAGCTGAAACCCTTGAATTGATAGTATCGTTCTAGCATCCGCTTCCCAGTCTGGAACTGGGCTCGGCCGCGTGAGGTGTTACCATTGAGGAAAAGCTGGGTGAAGGGCCCGCATTTGGGGAAATGTCCATTTGTTCCAAGTTTTTATTTAAATTCCACCTAGTTAACCTACGCTGTAATATCAGATTCTGGCGCGCAATATAGTGAGGCAACAACTACGTACGACACGTGGTGTTCATCACAGCGAGTGCACTGCTTAGTCCCCATCACCTACTTTCCCCAGCCCCCCACCCACCTCTCCTCTGGTAACTGTCGGTGTGCTTCATATAGTGAAGAGTCTGCTTCTTGTTTTGGCTCTCTCTTTCTTTTTGCTTGTGTGTTTTGTTTCTTAAATTCCCCATACGAGTGAAATCACACAACACTTGTCTTTCGCTGACTGACTTATGTAGCAGAAGACTCTAGTTCCATCCATGTCATTGCAAATGGCACGATTTCACTCTTTTTTTTTTTTTAATTCTTTTTAATGTTTATTCATTTTTTGAGAGAGACCATGTGAGCAGGGGAGGGACGGAGAGAGAGGGAGACACAGAATCGGAAGAAGGCTCCGGGCTCCGAGCTGTCAGCACAGAGCCTGACATGGGGCTTGAACCTATGAACCGTGAGATCATGACCTGAGCTGAAGTCGGATGCTTAACTGACAGAGCCACCCAGGTGCCCCTCATTCTTTTTTTTATAGCTGAGAAATATTCCAGTGTGTGTGTGTGTGTGTGTGTGTGTGTATCACGTCTTCTTTATCCATTTATCAATCAACGGACACGTGAGCTGTTACTCTAATTTGGCTATTGTAGATAACGCCCCTGTAAATATCACGATGTGTGCATATCTCTTCGAATTAGTACTTCTGTATCCTTTGGGTAAATACCCAGTAGTGCCACTGTTGGATGGTGAGGTCGCTCTCTTTTTAACTTTTGGAGGAACCTCCACACTGTTCTCCAGAGTGGCTGCACTCCTTTGCGCCCCCACCAACAGAGCAGTGCACGAGGGTGACGCGTTCTCCGCGTCCTTGCCAACGTCCGCTGTTTCTTGCGTCGCCGATTTTAGCCATTCGGGCAGGTGTGAGGGAGTATCCCGTTGTAGTTTTCGTTTGTCCGTTTAAAAAAGCTTTGTTTCCAGACTTGTGTGTGTGTGGGGGGGTCCGCGACAAGGAGGCATGGCTGGATTGATGCTCCCCAGGGCACTGTCACAGCTACTTGGAATCCCCGTCTCAGACACTAGCCTGTGAGTGCCACCAGAACATCAGCAGGGAATTCCTCCTTCCCCACCCCATCCTGAAGCCCCTCAACTTCTTCCCTTGGTCTCTCTTCTTATTGCTGTACCTGGTGTCTGCCATACAGTGTAGACGCTCAAGAAGTGGGATTTTGAATGAATGAGTCCTAAATAGGATCAGGTAAGACCCACGTGTGCTGGGAAGATGGCACAAGTCAGACCGTTTCTTCCTCCCGGTGGACCTCAGGGAAGAGGTGTTTGTTTTCCGTCGGGAAAGCTAAGTTCTACGGGGCTTCTGAAGACCTCCCTCCTGCAACCGGGGAGAGCTGCGTGCAGGACAAAGACAAGTGGAAAGGGCAAGACCTCAGATGGCCGGATGGGGGGTGAGGCCCTGGAGAGATTGTGAAGGAGAGGAAGACCCTCATGGCCTCACTCAAGCTCCTGGATTCAGCTGTACCTGAAGCCCCCAAGTTCTGTGCCCGGAGCCGCCTGCCTCTCTACCCGGCCGACCCACCTGGAGCGTCTCCTGCTTCCAGTCCGGCACCAGCATGGCCTTGGCCCCGCTTGCCCTTGAACCTCCCAAGGCGAAAGCGAGTCTCAAAGCAGTGCGCATTCCTCTCAAGCTCCCCTGACCCACGCTTCTTACCCTCTTACACCTGCACTCGCCCAGGGCTGTGCAGCAGCTGTGTGAGCCGTGTCCATACTACAAAGACCCCTCTTACAACGGATCCAACGTGTCCATCTTCCCTAACGCACGGGCCCTCCACACTTGACTGCTCATGCTCACGCACTTAAGCTAAACGTGTCAAAAACATAGAGATGCGCGGCAGACTGGCATCCAAAAAACTGGGCAGGGGCGGTGACCTCAGGAGGCTGCTCGGAAGGGGCACACTTTGAAGAGTAAGCGTGACTTGGATGGAGTAACGGGGACGTGATGACCGGCAGAAGGGTGGCACGGGGGAAGCCACCACAGAACGCGGCGCGAGGCCGCGTGGAGCGTCTAGGGGAGAGCCGAGGGAAGTTGTCTCTAGGACGTGAAGGATGGAGCACGATGGGCCTAGGATGTTGAGTCAGACAGGGAGTTCTCCCCCGTGAGCTGGGGAGAATCGCCGGAGAGATTGAGGCGGACAGTGGCATCGGAAAGAAGGATTCTGGCAGCCGTCGGGGGGTTACCGGGAGGACAAGAGGAAGCCCTTAGGGAAGTCTGGGCAAACGCAGGTGATGGTCTTGGCAGAGGCCGGTGAGGAGCTCGTGGAAGTTTTCTCGCTAAAATGGGAGGCAAGCGGTTATACCTGAGGGTGTCCCCCCCCCCGCAAAAGTCACATGCTGAAACCTAACCTCCAGCGTGACGGTATTAGGATGGGCCTTCGGGAGGTGGCTGGGCCATCAGGGTGAATGGGATGAGTGCCCTGATGAGGAGCCCCGCGAGAGCTCAAGTCCCCTCTCTGCGGGCTGCCCTCCACCGTCCCGCGAGGAGTCAAGGAGAAGGTGGCTGCCTCCAAGCCAGAAGGAGGCGTTCATCAGACACGGGCTCTGCCAGGGTCTTGATCTGGGGCTCCTCAGCCTCCAGAACTGTGAGGTGACCGATTTCTGTGGCTGCAACCCTCCACTCTGTGGTGAAATGTCACGGCCGCACGAGTGGAGTAAGGCCCCGGGCGGGGGCTCAGAGCGAGGATGGGGGGCGGGGGCATGTGGAAGCCATTGGAGGTTTGAGGAGAGGAAATGAGGGAGAAATGAGTAGTGGAGGATTCCTGAGGGGGCGGGAGGAATGGGGTTCAGGTCCCAGGCCAGGAGATGACGTTGGGACAGTCGGAGGGATTCCTTGTTGCTGAAATGCGAAGTAGGGGGTTGGGGGGAGGGAGGTCAGAAGAAGGGTAGTGGTGTGTGGGTGAGAACAGGAGGAGCAAACTCTTTTTGGGGGTCCTGGGTCCTGTCTTCACTAGTAGTCCACAAGGCTTGCACAGTGTCGGTGGCACCCCTTGAGTTGGGGCAAAGCGTGGTGAGGGCCACTGTGGTTTACGTGGGCAGGCCTTCCCAACTTGAGGTATCGAAAAGGGGAGGTTGGGGGCTGTCCTTGGGATTCCCAGGGGTCCCTACTATTCCTATGCAACTTCATAGCCCACCCCACCCCGGAAGTCCATGTGCCCAGGAAGGATAGTCTCTACGGTAAATGACAACAAAAACATTAAAAGTCCAGAAGCTTCTATTGTACTCTTTAAGCTTGATCAATCAGGGAAGCCACTGTGGTGGTTTTTCACATAATATAACTTGCCGTCTCCACCTCCTGATGTAAAAAGAGACGGGTTCACTCGTCAAGGGCTACCTCAGTAGGTGCCCCTTTGAGGCTTGAGTAGTGTTGGCAGAGTCTTGGGTCAGAGCCCCTCCTGAGATCACCACAGACGGGAAGTCGGGATTCCAGAGTCCCTGACCCCCAAGGAACTGTTGCATCGGATGCATGAAGTTACACTTCCGGCTTATTTTGTGCCCTAAAGGAGATTAAAATACTTAATTTATCAGCGCACATTGCTGTCCAAAGCACACGTTCTCTCACCTCTTACCCCTCTGCCCCCCCCACTTCGTGTCCCTCCTATCTGCCTCGCTTCTGATTTTTCAAATTCTTATTCTTCCCACCTCCTGTCCAATCTCTTCAGCGTTTCTCTTCCCAGCTCCCCACACAACCCATTTTCTCCTCTCATTTTTCATTTTGAAAAAGAGAGGTCAGCACGCAGGGTGTTCTCAGATGTGTTTCACGTGTGGATACAAACGCAGGGATGCTGAAACTGGAGACCAGCCCTCCCAACCCTGGAGGTGGTTGCTGGGAGAGGGGCTGGTCCTGGCAAAGTTGCAGGACACTGGCTGTCCCGGGTCTGCACCCAGACCCCTGACCCACAACTGTACTGCCAGGAGCAGAGTTTCCATTTCATTTACACTGACCGTGTTTAGACACGTCGCAAATATCAGGCTGTCCCCCGTGTGAGAATCGACGGTAAGGAATTCCATAAAAAATTCAGCAAAAGCTGGTGATGGGGGGAAAGTTCTAAAATCCCGTATCTGGGCCTTTCTGGAGGAAAGGGAGCCAGGAGTCTAACCCGGGAGAAAGCGTGAGTCTGAAAGGTGTTGGATCTGCACGATTCATCCTTGCTGGCGTCACTTAATGTCAGAAACTCCGTTTGACAAGCAAAGAAACACACAGAACAATTCTTTAACTTTCGTTTTCATTTTATTTTATTTTTTTAATGTTTGTTTATTTTTAGAGTGAGAGACAGAGTGTGAACAGGGGAGGGGCAGAGAGAGAGGGAGACACAGAATCCAAAGCAGGCTCCAGGCTCCCAGCTGTCTGCACAGAGCCCGGCGCGGGGCTCGAACTCACAAACCGCGAGATCGTGACCTGAGCCGAAGTCGGCCGCTTAACTGACTGAGCCACCCAGGCGCCCCACAATTCTTTAACTTGTAGATGTGCATTTAGAAGACAGGGCAGTGGGTGTTGGAAGAAGGAGCAGTGAACCCAGTGAAGCTCCCTGGATAATTAAGGGAGATGGAAAGGTTTCATTTATCAAAACCAGGCCCCTCCCCACATATGCTGGGCTCACATATGGACTGGAGCAGGTGTGAGTATATTCCTACATGAGCACAGAAATAAGTATGAGAAAGTCGATTGGCCGCAGTCTATCTGAAACTCAGGCTGAGTCAGTGTCCTGCTTGTTTGAGAGATGAGCACCAGCGAGAACTTTCAAAACAGCTCATGTGGAGAGAAAGAGAAAATAGAGTGGACAGATGGATGGCTGCCACATCCATCTGGGATCGAGGGTTTTTCCTTTCCTCTTTTCCAGCGGTAACGTCAAAAGAGCCAGAACTGTTCCTCAGACTGTTTGATGTGGAAGCCCGGAGGCTATGTCAAGCCGTCGACGACTGCTGTCAGTTGCTAGATTCTTGTCTGTCTTGTGCAATGCCAAAAGCACATTCGGAGATGATTCTTATCCTGAATAAGAGAAATGCATCCTTAGGGAGCACCCAGCAGTGTGCCTTGTTGATTGGAAATTTAGATAGCTGGTAAGAAATGATGGGAGAGAGATGGAATCTTAGCAAACAAATTTCTTTTGGATGTCAGGCCACTCTTCTTGCTAACAGGGTGTTTTCATTAGTTAATGGGTCTGTCCAAAGAACTGATAAAGCTGGCTAAATATTGATCATTTGATAAGCATTATTTAAAGAACTGAGATGTCTCTCCTGCGTGGGAGAAGGGCAAAAGTTGAAAGCAGCAATGCCGGAAAAAAAAAATTCCTAGTGAAAAATAGGAACTAAAAAAAAAAAAAAAAAAAGAGGTTTGCCATTTTTTCTTCCATATTAAACGAGGTGCTCTTTAAAGATGCTTTTGTCACAAAAGCATTTCACAAAGTTACTGAACTGTGAGTCGCTTATGTTGAGTATTGTGTGCCTGTGACTCCTAAAACTTCAGCCTTCAGTTTTTCTCTCTGTACAGAAAAAAAGGTACTATTCCAAAGAAACCTGTTACAGCTGGATTCCCTAGAAAGACTGGAGTTCTTTATAGACATTACCTAGTCTAATCCTCAGATTTATCTCTTTTTTTTAATGTTTGTTTATTTTTGAAACAGAGAGAGCAAGGGGGAGAGGGGCAGAGAGAGAGGGAGACACAGAATCTAAAGGAGGCTCCAGGCTGCCATCAGCACAGAACCCAACACAGGGCTCGAACTCACCAACTGTGAGATCATGACCTGAGCTGAAGTCAGACACTCAGCCGAGCCACCCAGGCACCCCTAATCCTCAGAATTATCTTAGGTGCCAGTTTTATCCCCACTTTATAGCAGAGACATAAAAAGGTTAAGTAACGTAGCTGAGACCAGACAGTGATCATACAGAGGAATAAAGGTTTAACCACACTCTGTCAGGTTACTGAGGCAAAATGTTATTTTCAAAATTACACACTGACCAGAGACTGGCAATCAAGTCATTTTTAAAGGAAAGAATGTAACACTAACATCAGACTTTTGAACTACAATGTTTTGTGCCAGAAGGTAAGGAGTAGTAAATTTAAAATACCCAAAAGAAGAAAATGGAAGCCGAGGATTGTATATCCCGACAAACTGATCTTCGAGTATAATGTCTATGGTTGAACTATTAGGAACGTAGCAGAAATTAAAGAATATTCTTCCCATGAACCCTTCCCGAGGTATACATTTGAGAACAAGCTTCAGCAAAATGCTAGATGAGACAGAGGCATAGGAACTGATGGTGAAGAGTGAATGTTAGTATGGATTTACCTGGAGAACTAAATATAACTCACGGAAATACGGGAGATAGTGTGGTAAAAATGAATATGGAACTCAACCATCAAAATATAGAGAGTATATGGAAGGTAGAAAAGCTTGTTGGCAAATTCATAATGTTAACGGTGAGAAAATAATATTAAATGAAATACTGGAGGATAGGGAAGGGAGGGAAAAGAAGTTAGTGGCTACTGTTACAATTGCTCAAAGTAGAGAATTGGTAGTGTCCCCCCCCCAAAAAAAATGGAACTGAGGATATTAAATAACATTCTTATAAAGCTAAATTTTGTGGGAATGCAAGCTGGTGCAGCCACTCTGGAAACAGTATGGAGGTTCCTCAAAAAACTAAAAACAGAACTACCCTACGACCCAGCAATTGCACTACTAGGCATTTATCCATGTTTCGAAGGGACACATGCACCCCCATCGAGGGATGAATGGATAAAGAAGATGTGGTATATATATACAATGGAGTATTACTCGGCAATCAAAAAGAATGAAACCTTGCCATTTGTAACCATGTAGATGGAACTAGAGGGTATTATGCTAAGCGAAATTAGAGAAAGACAAAAATCATATGACTTCACTCATATGAGGACTTTAAGAGACAAAACAGATGAACATAAGGGAAGAAAACAAAAATAATATAAAAACAGGGAGGGGGACAAAACAGAAGAGATTCATAAATATGGAGAACAAACAGAGGGTTACTGGAGGGGTTGTGGGAGGGGGGACGGGCTGAATGGGTAAGGGGCATTAAGGAATCTACTCCTGAAATCATTGTTGCACTATACGCTGACTAATTTGGATGTAAATTAAAAAAAAAAATTAAAAATAAAACAAGTTAATGAAAATAAAAATAAATAAAAATATTTACTAGTCAAAAAGCAGGGAAAAAAATATAAAGCTAAATTTTGCATGAAAATACAAACCTTCCTGCACACAAAACATATACTGGAGAGAGTAAGATAGGAAGCCACATAATAAAACAATAGGAAATATATGAACCATATCAGTAAAAGTAAATGGGTTTAAGGTATCTATAAAAAGAACAAGCTTTTCAGGCTGACCAGCAAACCAAAATTTTAAAATTATGCCGTATTCAAGGGCATCTGGGTGACTCAGTTGGTTAAGCCCCTGACTTCGGTTCAGATCATGATCTCACCGTTTGTGAGTTTGAGCCCCACGTCAGGCTTTCTGCTGTCAACACAGAGCCCACTTAGAATCCTCTGCCCTACCCCCTGCCCCTCTGGTCACTCTTTCTCTCACTCAAAAATAAACAAGCATTTAAAAATAAATAAATAGGGGCGCCTGGGTGGCTCAGTTAAGTGTCTGACTTCGGCTCTGGTTATGATCTTGCGGTTTGTGAGTTTGAGCCCCGCATGGGGCTCTGTGCTAACAGCTCAGAGCCTGGAGCTTGCTTTGGATTCTGTGTCTCCTTCCCTCTCTGCCCCTCCCCCACTTGTGCCCTGTCTCTCAGAAATAAATAAAAATAAAATAAATAAAATTATGCTGTCTTCAAAAATATTATTGAAGACAAAGAGATTCAGCTAGGTTAATAATAAAAGGCAGAAACTGAAAACATAATTGCAAACCATTTTTAGTCATACTGTGCGTAGTAACGTTGGGATCATCGTTCTGAGGTTATGTGAGCTTCTGGGGGGAAAAGTAAGTACTTATGCTGATACTGTTGAGAAGCAGAATTTTTTTATTGAGCTATAATTGACCTATAACATTGCATTAGTTTCAAGTGTACAACATGATTCAAAATTTGTATAAATTGTGAAATGATTAGTGAGTTTATTTGACATCTTTCATTACACAGTTATAATTTTGTGTGTGTGTGAAGTTTTAAGACTTACAGCTTGCAAATTTACAGAAAGGTATTAACTGTAGTCACCATGCTAGATATCATATCCCTAAAACTGACTTATCTTATAGCTGGAAGTGTGTATCTTTTGACCACATTTACCTGTTTTCCCCACCTGACCACATGCCCCTGGCAACCACCAGTCTATCCTCTGTATGTGTGAATCCAGTTTTTTGTTTTTTGTTTTTTGTTTTTTTCATATTCCACCTATAAGTACCCTCAAGATCCACCCATTGTTGCCAGTAACAGGATTTCTTTCTTTTTTATGATTTATATTTCACTGAGTCCTATTCCACTGTGTATATATACTGTGTAAGTGGGGGAGGGACAGAGAGATAGGGAGACACAGAATCCAAAGCAGATTCCAGGCTCTGAGCTGTCAGCACAGAGCCCTATACGGGTCCCGAACTCACGGAACCATGAGATCAAGACCTGAGCCAGAGTCTGTCCCTCAACCGCCTGAGCCACCCAGGCGCCCCGATATTTTTTATTTTAAAGGAAACTCCATATTGTTTTCCTTAGTGGCCATACTAATTTACATTCTCACCAACAGTGCATGAGGGTTTCTTTTTCTTCACATCTTTACCAATACATGTTATTTCTTGTGTTTTTGATTCTAGCTCTTCGGACAGGCGTAATTTCTCATTGTGGTTTTGATTTGTATTTCACTGATGATTAGTGATGTTGAACATCTTTTCACGGGTCTATTGGCCATCTGGATGCCTTCTTTGGAGAAATGTCTGTTCAGGTCCTCTGCCCATTTTTAATTGGATTATTTGGTTTTTTGGTATTGAGTTATATAAATTATTTGTATATTTTAGATATTTATTCCTTTTTGGATATATCATTTGCAAATATCTGCTTCTATTCAGTAGGTTGCCTTTTCATTTTCTTGATTGTTTCCTTCGCTGTGCAAAAGCTTTTAATTATGGTCTAGTCCCAATATATTTGCTTTTGTTTCTCTTGCCTGAGGAGACAAATCTAAGGAAATGTTTCTACAGTCGATGTCACAGAAATTGCTGCCTGTTTTCTTCTAGGAGTTTTATGATTTTCATGTCTCACACTGAAGTCTTTAATCCGTTTTGAGTTTATTTTTGTGTATGGTGTAAGAAAGTGGTCTAGTTTCATTCATTTGCATGTGGCTGTTCAGTTTTCTCAGCAGCACTTATTGAAGAGACTGTCTCTTCCCCATTGTATGTTCTTGCCTCCTGTGTTGTAGATTAATTGACCATACAATTGTGGGTTTATTTTTGGGCTCTCTATTGTGTTCCATTGGCCTACAGGCCCATTTTTGTGCCAGGACCGTGCTGAGTTTCTTTTAGTAAATTATTTTAATTTTTTAAATTATTTTTTTTAAGTCTATTTCATTTCTTTCTTTTCTTTCTGCTAACCTTGGGCTTTGTCCTTCTTTTTCTACCTCCTTTATGTGTAAGGTTAGTTTCTTTGAGGTGTTACTTATTTCCTGAGGTAGACCTGTATTGCTATAAATTTTCTTCTTAGATATGATGATCTGTCATTAATGTAAAAAGGGTGTTAATGGCCCTACTGTTACTATATTACTATCAATTTCTCCCTTTGTGTCTGTTAATATTTGCTTTATGTATTTAGGTGCTCAAATATTGAGTGCATAGATATTTAAATTGTTACATCTTTTGTTGGATTGACCCCTTTATCATTACATAATGCTCTTATCTCATTAATAGTCTTTCTTTTAAAGTCTCTTTTGTCTGGGGTGCCTGGGTGGCTCAGTCAGTTAAGCGTCCAACTTCAGCTCAGGTCATGATCTCGTGGTCCATGAGTTCGAGCCCCGCGTCGGGCTCTGGGCTGATGGGTCAGAGCCTGGAGCCTGCTTCGGATTCTGTGTCTCCCTCTCTCTCTGCCCCTCCCCCATTCATGCTCTGTCTCTCTCTGTCTCAAAAATAAGTAAACGTTAAAAAAAATTAAAGTCTCTTTTGTCTGATAAAAGTATTGTAACCCTAGGTTTTTTGTTTTTTTTTTTTTCTCTGTTTCATTTAGGTTTTTTTCTGTGGTTTTATCTTATTCTTTTGTTTGGAGCATATTCTTCTGTCTCCCCATTTTGGCTGACTTTCTGTGTTTGTTTCTATGAATTAGGTGGAACAGCTACTTCACCTAAACTTGAAGGAGTGGTCTTGTGTATGGTTGTCACCGACGTAGACTGTGTGTGACTGGTGACTTTGGCTGGCTGGAGCTGTGTCTGGCATGGGCTGTGGGGCTTCCCTTGTGATATGGCCAGAGCTGAAGTGGGCATTGACCAGGACCTTCCTGGAGCTCACTGAACAGAGGGTACCCTGGCAGGACAATTTGAGCTAAGATGGGGCAAGCCAGTCTTCTGGGGCTCTCCCTGCAGAAGGCACCCTGGCAAGATGGCTGGAGACAAGGTGAGGTACGGTCCTGGGGTTCCTGGGATGCTCTGGGCAGGGACATTTCAGTGGGATTGCTGAACGTGAGGTGGGGCACAGGCCAATGGGTCCTAGGGTATTCCGCACAGGAGGCACCCTGTCAGAAAAGCTGTAGCTAAAGCAAACATGAGTCACATTAGTCCTGGGGCTTTGCACAGAGTGCACCACCAGAGGAGAACTGAAGCTGAAGTGAGTGCTAACTGATAGGTCCTGGGGTGCTTAGAACAGCGGTGTGCCCCGGTGTGGTGATGGGAGCCAAGTTTGGTGTGGTATAGATTTGGTGTGTCAGTGGATGAGATGAGTTCAGGGTCTTCCTATATTGCCAAGTTGGACTGGAACTCAGTACCATACTGCTCTGATTGCTACAGCTTTGCAATATAGTTTGATTACCATATCCTTCTTTCTCAAGTTTGCTTTGGCTATTTGTGGCCTTTTGTGGCTCTATACACATTATAGAATTTTTTTATTCTGTTTCTGTGAAAAATGCCATTGGAATTTTGATAAGGATTGCATTGAATCTGTAGATTGCTTTGGGTAGTTTGGACATTTCAACAGTATTATTTCTTTGAGTCCATGAGCATGGATTATCTTTCCAGTTGTTTGTGTCTTCCATTTTTCCATGGATGTTTTATAGTTTTCAGTGTATAGGTCTTTGACTTTCTTGGCTCAGTATATCCCTAGGCATTTTATTCTTTTTTTGATGTAATTGTTAATGGGATTGTTTTCTTAATTTCTTTCTGATAGCTCATTATTAGTGTATAAAACCCAACAGGTTTTTGTATATTGATTTTGTACCCTGCAATTTTACTGAATTCTTTGATTAGTCCTAACAGTTTTTTATGGGTTTAGGGTTTTCTGTGTATAATGGTATGCCATCTGCAAATGGAGACACTTTTCTTTCTTTTCCAATTTGGATGCTTTTTATTTTTTTTTTTTTCCTTGCCTAATTGCTCTGGCTAGGACTTCCAGTACTATGTTGAATAAAAATGGCAAGAGTGGAAGGAAGCAGAATTTTTAATGTGAAATGAAGATACTGATGTAAGATAGAGGTTTACTAAAAAACTTACAGTTCTGAATTGAACTATAAATATCAGTATGAACTCAGAATGTGTTATAACCTTTTCAAAGGAATATATGTATTTCCTAGATCTGTCCATTGAAAGAGCCCAGAAACAAGATTTTGGTCTATAAATACCATTTCCCACTAAAAACCAAAGCAAAACAACAACGACTACAACCACAAAAAACCACAAGGACCTTTGGAGAAATGGCTGATTCTAGGTCTCGGCAACAAGTGTACAAAGTAATTCTGAAAGATTTTCTTACACTAGAAAATAGGGAAGCTTTGAAAAGTTATGTCAAAAGACTTCGGAAGCCAATTTTGAAAAGATTTCCATTGGCCAGAGATGCTATAATTGGGGCATCAAGAAGAATAATACCTAAAGTGGACCGAAGTAGATCAAATTTGGGTATATCCATGGTTTTAACTTAAAAAAAACCCCTGTTATCTTTGGGGGTGACTGGTAACTAGAGGGAAAGAGTAAGTACTTATCTTGCCTTCCCTGTATGAATAGCACCTCATGGTAATCAAATGATTGATGAGGAAAGTTTCCTCTTTTGGAAGGCTTCTAGTTTATAAATGGAGAAAGAATGATAGAATCTGACTATTACCATTTCACATCGTGTAAGAAAACAATGGATATAGACAATAATATTCAATGGCTGCTGGCATCACACAAAGAGAGACATCCAGACAGTTTATGCTTCTTCTTAGAAGTACACACACTACTACCCATGAAATATTTTTTGCAAAGTAACCTAACGTCATTGTATTCAAGTCTCTAATCTTCAGAGAGGTTACCACTTTATCTAAGATAGCATCCTTGCTTTCCATCTGGCTTTAATTTTCATCCTAGTACTTATTTTGTAAAAATATATTTTATGATTAATGTTTTATTTGCTCATCTGTTAACACTGCTGGATTATAAGCTTTATATGGATAGGGAGCTTGTCTTTGTCAACATTTTATTCTCAGCATCTGGAATACTGCTTGGTACTTAATTGGGCACTAAGTAAATATTTGGGTCAATGACTTTATGACTCCCACAGGATCCATAAATTATCAACTAATATCTTATTGAGGATTAGCTGATAAGCAGTTGAGGATAAAATTCTGCAAGCATGGAAAAGAGAGAGGCAGCTGGAAATTTGGAGTAAAGAGGTGAACTATAGAGGGTGAGTGAGGGGGAAATAGAGGTTTGGGGGGCAAGAGACTAGAAGGACCAGATTAACTTCAGAATCCGAATAACAATTTCACAAAAACGAATCCTTGTAAATTTTAGATTCCTCTTTACTACGCTGGTCTGGTTTTGATGGGAGCATATTGCATACATGAAGACTTAATGGCAATAGAGGCTGAAAATGTGCTTTGAAGCCTGGTGGGGCTTTTTGACCTTGGGTACCCAGGTAATTGTTTGGCACCTCGCTTTCTTCATGAGAAAACTGAGGTTGCTGATGGCTTTCTTGCAGGTTTATGAGAATTCAGTGAGGTACAGAATGGGAACTTGCCTGGCACATAGCAGTCATTCATCCAGTGTCAGTTCCTGTGCCCATCCCTCCGGTGGTGACGGTGGTTGCTGTCCATCGACAACAGTGCCACATTCAGTGAGCAAAAGTGAATTTGGACGACCTTCAGTATTTGCATTCTTGTGTCTCAGCATCTTTGGATATCCTTCCAGCGTTTGGAGAGTTCTCTGCCCAGTGAATCTGTGTTTTCCCTAAGGTAAAAGAAACTTACTTGCCCAGCCTCCTGTTGTGGCTGGGGCCAGGCATGTGACTAGGCTCTACGAGTCAGAGCTTCTGCCTGAAATGTATTTAGCAGAGAAGGGAGAAGCAGTGACCACGCAGTCGCCAGTCTGCGGAGGGAGGCAGTGGTACCAGAGCTCCTAGTGGGAGCATATGAGGCCCTGCGTATCCAGGGCAGGCTTCAGGGTCCATTCCCAGGGGCACAGAGGGGAGCGATCCTGTAGTGTGATGTGTGCCCTACTCCTGGTTGTATAAACTTCAAGTTTGTTCTCTGGCCTTTTCACATCCTTTGATAAATGGTGTTCGGGGAAAAGTAGTTTCTGTTGACTCATATACTGACCTTCTTTATTAGCCGAGATAGGTACCCTGCTGTAATGACAGCAGTTTAACACACTGGTCAAGTGACCTTCCCCTGGGCAATGGCTTGGGGACATGGGCTCTTTCAGCTTGTGAAGCCATGGCTCTGTAGGCTCTGAAGGTATTGTGCTGGATTCTCTCTTGGGTCTAGACAACTGAGGAAAGAGAATGTGGAGGCTCTCATGGGACTTGGTGGGGGCTAGGACTGAAAGTGACATGTATCACTTCTGCATGTCAAGGGGGTGGGAAAATGTGGGAGAGCTGTGTGCCTGAGAAGAGGAGATGCCTGGCTTCGCCACTGGCCTTGGACAAGCCTTTCTGGGCATCCTTTTCCTATCAAGCATCCTATCCAGATAAATGCCTCCCTCTCTGACCACACCTGTGCACAAAGGGGATAAAACTGCGCTAATAGAGGTGGAAGGGTTTTGTCAACTTGCAAAGGAACTATTGCAGTTAGGGGAGAGACACTGTAGTAGAAAGAATGGCTCAATCACAAGCCACTTGCAAGCATCTCAGAGGTCAGGCAAAAGAGAGTTTTTCTATCCTAGGAAGGAGCAAACAAGCGAGAAAGGGGAAGAGTAGACAATTGGTACTAATGGGTAGTATGATTGGATAGTTGATCAGGGGACGACTTTCATTGCAGTAGGCTGATTCTCAGGAGGGGCTATAAGGAGGAATGGCTCCTTGTTCTTTAGCCCGAAGGATGGGTCAAGATTCAGGGGTTGGGGAGGGGGAAGAGTCTGAGGTTTAGTCCAGTTAAATTAGTGGACATTTAGTACAGATTGGTCAGTGGAGACAAACTGTCCAGCTAATCACTTAGGAGACAAAGAATGGGAGTTTGGAGGGTCTGTGTCTGGCCTTGTCATAGAAAAACAAGGGGTTCATCTACGAGTCTTATCCAAGTTTGTGGGGAATGGGGTTCTTTGCAGTCAGCCATTTCTTGAACACAAAAGGGCAAGGCTCACGTAAAGCTCAGCACTGTCAACCAAATGCTGAGGATTGTACAAAATGACTGTAATTACAGAAACATAAGAAAGAATAACAATTGATGGCAATAGTTAACTTTCACTTACCTGGTCTATTGTTAATACATCATAATGCTAAGTATTAGACAGGGTATGCATCTAAGACAATTACATCACATACAGGACAATAAAATCTGAGTTATGAAATAATAATGAATTACATTACAATATTATCCATAAAGTTCCTGGCATTTGGGATTTTCATTCAAATAAAAATATAATTTCAGCCCACTTGTGGATAAGATTAGGTTAAAGTCTTTTTGATTCAACATAGATGTTTTTAGTTTACAATTTTTAATGTTTAAAAATTGTTTCCAACTGAGTAAGTATTAAACCAGCTTAAGCTAATTATAGCTTAAAGAAAGTATGTCTTGTACTTAGATTTCAGAGAGTTCATTATTTAAACTTATGTTTTAATGTATTTTATGAACTCATTGTTCAAGTCATTAAAATCAGTTATTACTTATGCTCAGCAGGTTCATTTCAGTTCTCAGTATTTAAGCTGTTTTCACAGTTAAAATACCAAAAAGGCTTATTCAACATTCTGCACCAACAGCAGGAAAAACATTTTCATAATTGAAGTAACTTTCAATTTATGTACACAAAACACATTCAAGATCAAGGAAATACCCCTGACCCATCCTGTGTATCATGAATAGAGGAATTTTCTCTTCCCACACAGAGCGACAAAGAGGAAAGAAATTTCACACAGATGGTATTTGGAGTATGGGTGGTAGAAACAGGAGAATGGTCTTAATGGCCAACAATTATCAGCCACTTCGAAGATAATCTCTACCTTACCTGTGCTTATAAAATCTCCTTCCCTGCACATACCTCACCCAAGCAGCAGAGTCCTTTCAGGTTGCTGTGAATATTTGGTCTATTGCACATTTCACAGGGGAAAGGAAGCCAGTGCCGAGGTCCTGGGATACACACTAGGGATTAGTGACTAGTGTCCATGGAGTGCCAGTACAAGCCACGACCCACTCACGTCTCTCCTGCCCGCATGTGAACCCCACGTGATAAGCCAGTGGGAAGTAAAGAGGCATCCCCCACGTAAAAACAAAACAAAACGCAACCAACCAACCCCAAACACCTGTCCAACATGATCTTCCTCTGGCTCAATTATGTGAAGTGTTGGATAGAATTTGTTTTAACCTAATGGATTTTTGATTGGATAGTGACATCACTGGCAGGTGCTATTTCCCATCCTTGCCAAAGTCTGCTTGTTAAAGATAAGTGCTGTGAGTTTAATGTATGCTATACCCTGTGGAGTCTGATTGAAAATAAAAGCCAGTATCTATTTAAGAATTGTAATATGAGATTCTTTTCCAAAGAGACAGGCAAAGATCTTCAGGACAGACGGTAATAAGATCTCACATGTAGCCACGAGAAGTGTCATCAACTTATCACAAAATTACCTACTAGCCCCTTTAACCTCAATATGACTAAAAGAGCTTCTTGGTTGGATGGCTAACTTTAATAGGAAGCCTGTCCACATTTGCCCTTTAGGGAATTCATATTCTCTATGAACAATCAAATTCAAGGATGAACCTATTTAATGTGCTCATTAGCACAATACAAAGATTAATTAAGCAATAATCTCTGTAACACTGCTCAACAGTGGTTAACAGGTTTGCTAGTTCCTGAAGCTCAACCCATGGTGGCGAATGTTCTAGGCCACTGGTTAACCACAGTAACGGTTTTAACAAAGCTTAGTGCTGCCTTCATTTGCCCTTGATAATTTGGAACAGTCGTAATGAACTTATAAATATTATGCATGAGACAGCAGTGCAGATGGAAAGAATTGGCATTCATCCATGGGGGGGACTGAGGGCAAGATTGGAGATAACCAATCCCTTGTCCCTTGTCTTGCAGGGACAAGATTGCTGCCACAAGTGTGAAAACTGTATTATAGCTTCCATTTTAAAATAGTTGTATCGTTATTTTTAATGATTTTGTCCATTTTTCCCCCCATCACTACAGATGAAACTTAAACTAACATAGAAAAATACTGCAAAGAACTGACGTCTGGGAATTAGAGAGTGAAAATGAATGAGGCCTAAGAAAACTTGATTACCTGTATTTACACGTTAATATGAAAAGAAAGCTACATTAAAAGGATGAAAGTTTTAAGTGAACTTAACTAGAACCTGACCAATCCTAATGATTCTATCACACAACTCCTGTCCTTATGTAAAGGAATAAATCCAAAGGAACACATATCCATAAAGTTTATGACCCAGTAGACCAACTTCACTTGTTCCACAACTGCATTCAGTTAACATTTGAGTGTTTACTTGGGTTCAAAGGTAAACTGAAGCATGTTAAAAATCTTAAAAGTTTATTTGAGCAAAAAGGTTGGAACTGGGCAGGGTCGCACCGGAAGTAGCTAACGAGCATTCCCACCGGGCCAAGGTTTTTCTAAAGGGATGGAAGCAAAGTAAGGACATTGATTTGATCAGCTCAAGCCTAAGTGCTTGCCTTATTCGGTAAAGACTCGTTGGCTGTTTGTGCTTGGTTGTCCTTAGGTTTTGATTTCTTAACCTTGAGGCATTTTAGGCTTACGTTTTGGTTTGCTTAGAAAGGCTACTAAGGCATTAGAACCACCTTGGTCTAATGGCTTCCTTGTCTAATTAATTTAGTACTATGTTCAAGTGACAAGGCATTCACAGTGCTGGAATGAGATAGATACTAAAATGTTCGTTCACAAATGGTTTCTAGGTGGGGGGCGCCTGGATGGCTCAGTCGGTTGAGCATTTGACTTTGGCTCAGGTCATGATCTCATGGTTCGTGAGTTAGAACCCCACATCGGGCTCTGTGCTGGCAGTGCAGAGCCTGCTTGGGATTCTCTCTCTCTCTCTCTCTCTCTCTCTCTGCCCCTTGCTTGTTCTCTCTCACGTACTCTCTCTCTCAAAAATAAAGATGAAAAAAAATAAAAAATAAATACAAATATAAATGGTTTCTACAAAGTCTGGGAAACAAGCTGGACACATACATATCCAGCCAACTAGAATGTAACAAAGAAGTGACATAATAGAGACCCTAATAATACAACGGACAGTGGAGGCTGCTATGATAGACAAAAATCGAAGTGCAGAGAGGAGAGAACATTTAATTTGGAACAGGAAAATTTTCATCAAAGAAGTGGCATTTGAGTTGTATTTGAAGGATACAGATTTAATATATAATAAAGGGGGAATTGGAGTGAGAAGCAGGCAGATGGTATTCAAGGCAGAAGACACAACACTCAGTATTTATTAAGAAACTACTTATGTGTCTGACACTGTGCTGAACCGGGGCGGGGGGGGGGGGGGGCGGGGGGGGGGTGGATTTTCCTCAACCCTTTTAGGATCCCTGGCTGAGTCCAAAAATTCACCTGACAGATGAATGGGAGGAAAGCATTCACATTTATTTCATATAAATTTTATGTGCCATAGGAGCCTTCATAAGAAAATAAAGACCCAAAGAAACAGTTAAACTTGAGTGTTTTTTGGTAGGTTTGGTGAAGACAGGAAGTTGTGGAAACATAAGACGGGACAAAAAGGATAGGAGCTAAATGTAATAAACTGGGGGAATCTTCGCACGACCTGTTTCTTTCTTCTCCGCCTTCCTCCATCTTGAAAACAAGGAGGGATACCTCTCACCCAAGGGTCTTATGATGTATTTCAAAAGAAAGGGAGGAGGGAAGGTCTGGTGTTTTTCAAATTCCTTCGCTTTAAAATGTTCAGTACATCAGGATGCCTGAGTGGCTCAGCCGGTCAAGCATCTGACTCTGGATTTTGGCTCAGGTCAGAGTCCTGCAGGTTCTTGGGTTTGAGCCCCACGTGGTACTCTGTGCCCTGACTGCATGGAACCTACTTGGGCTTCTCTCTCTCTGCCCCTCTCCCCCTCTCATGTTCTCTCCGTCTCCCTCAAAATAAATAAGTAAACTTAAAAAAATATTCAATACATCAAGGCCCTGTTTTGGGGTCATGTGTTCAGAACCCTGTCAGTGTCCTACATTAGGCATGCAAAGATAGGTAAGACACAATATCCAAGATTCTGAGTCTCACAGAAGTTGAACAAGCACATAGAGCCATGGAGATCTATTGGGGATAAGAAGAAAGATAAATCATGAGGGGAGGGAGATATGTCCAAAGATAAGTTGGGTTGAGATTGCGAAGGGTGTTCACAGGCCAAGCGCTTTGTTTGGACTGTGTTCCATAGAAAACATGAAGCATTCACAGAATTTTTGAAGTGGAGGAGTGACAGAGAAAGTCCTGGAAATTTAAAACAACCTACAACCCAGCTCTCTTACTTTATAGATTGAGAAAATGACACTCAGAGAGATTAAGTGGTTTGCTTAAGTTTATATTACTTGACAGAGGCAGGATCCCAGCTAGAAACCAGGTCAATCATGTCTGTATTTTGGGATAATTTAGAAAGATTATTCTGGTCGCAGTGTGGAGAATGGATTAAGAAGGTAGGGCTGAGGGAGAGTGTTCTGAATAACAACCAGCAGCCAGGAAAATGTTGAATGGTCCAAATCAAGAAATGATGAGATCTAGGACTTAGTATTAATGGGTATTTTTGTTAGTTTCTAAAGTTAATACGCATTAAAATCAGAATCGTTCTTCTTAATTATTTTCTTATAATTATCCTGAGGTCATAAATAAGGCATAATTCCCCATTGCCTGCTTACAAGTGCTAAGAAGGTGTCCTATACATGTCGTAGAGACTTTTGCCCCAATTTCTTGGTTATGCAAGAATGAACAACCATTGGGCTTGATGAAAGGAGCACAGAGCTCATTGAGGGGCTCAAACTCATGAACCGCAAGAAACATGACCTGAGCAAAAGTCAGACGTTTAACCGACTGAGCTACCCAGGCCCCCCAAGGATTGTTGATTTTTTTCTTTTTAATGTTTATTTTTGAGACAGAGTGCAAGTGGGGGAGGGGCAGCGAGGAGGGGACAGAGGATCTGAATTGGGCTCCTCACTGACAGCAGAGAGCCCAATGTGGGGCACAAACTCACGAACCACGAGATCATGACCGGAGCTGACATTGGGCACTCAAAGACTGAGCCCCCAGGCGTCCTGTTGATTTTTTTTCTTTCTTGAAAAACACCAGCAATTAGTTTTATTTATCTTTTCTATTGTCTGTTATAGTCTCTATTTCACTGATTTCTGATCTGATCTTTGTTATTTCCTTTTTCCCCCAACTTTGGCTTTTGTGCTTTTTCTAGTTCCTTGATGTGTAAAGTTAGGTTTGTTTTGTTTTGTTTTGTTTTGTTTTAGTTTTTTTTAATGTTGATTTATTTTTGAGAGAGAGAGACACACACAGAGCATAAGCAGGGGAGGGGCAGAGAGAAAGACACAGAATCCAAAGCAGGCTCCAGGCTCTGAGCTGTCATCACAGAGCCCTACATGGGGCTTGAACCCATGAACCACGAGATCATGACCTGAGCTGTAGTTGGACACTTAACCAACTGAGCCACCCAGGTGCCCCTAAAGTTAGGTTTTTATCTGAAATCTTTCTTGTTTGTTAGTGTAAGTATTTATCTTTATGAACAAGAGCTGCTTCGTTGCATCCCATAGTTTTGGTATGTTGTGTTTTCACTTCATCTCAAGGTATTTTTAAGTTTCTCTTTTGATTTCTTTTTTGTCTCATCTCTTGTGCAGTAATACGTTGTTTAATCTTCACATACTTGGAATTTCTTCTTGTAATTGATTTTTAGAGTCATACCATTGTGATCAGAAAATATGCTTGATATGATTTTAATTTTAAATTTATTAAGACTTATTTTGTGGCCTAACATGATTTATTCTGGTGAATGTTTCATGTGTGCTTGAAAAAAATATGTATTCTGTAGCTTGTGAATGGAATGCTCTGTATATATCTGTTAAGTCCATCTGGTCCAACATGTCACTTAAGACAAGTATTCTCTCATTGATTTTCTGTCCAGATGATCTACCCATTGATGAAAAGGGGGGGAGTATTAAAGTCTTTTACTATTATTGTATTGTTGCCTATGTCTCCCCTTCAGGTCTGTTACTATTTGTATATAGGTGTATATAGGTGTCAGTTGCAAATATTTATATATGTGATATCTTTTTGTTGGATTAAACTCTTTATCATTATATAATGACCTTCTGTGAGTCTTAGGACAGTCTTTGTCTTCAAGTCTATTTTGCCTGATAAGTATAGCTACCCCAGCTTTCTTTTGCTTTCCATTTGCATGGAATATCTTTCACTCTTTCACTTGTCAGTATATGTGTCCATATATCTGAAATAAGTTTCTTATAGGCAGCATATAAATGGGCCTTGTTTATTTTTTATCCATGCAGCCGCTCTGCCTTTTGACTGGAGAATTTAATCCATTTACATTTAATTATTTATAGGTATGCATTTATTGCCATTTTGTTAATTGACATCAGCTGTTTTGTAACTCCTTGGTTCCCTTCTTCTTGGTCTCTTCTTTGTGATTTGATGATTTTTTTTGTAGCAGTATGCTTAGATTCCTTTCCCTTTCCCTTTTGTGTTAAGTTTTTGCTTTTTGGTTACTATGAGGCTTACAGAAAACAACTTATATTTATAATAGTCTATTTAAGTTGATAACAACTTAAGTTTGAACTCTTTCTAAAGCTCTACATTTTAACTCCTCCCCCCACTAAATTTTGTTTTGATGTCACTATTTACATCTCTTTATTTTGTATATGCATTAATAAATCATTATGGTTGTATATATTAATAGTATATAGTTTTGCCTTGTAATCTTCATACTAGCTTTATAAGTGATTAGCCCATCACCTTTACAACATTATGTTGTTCTGAATTTTACTATAGGTTTACTATAGGTTTACTTTTCCAATGAGACTTTACTTTCAAATGTTTTCCTGTTACTAATAAGTACATTTTCGTATCAGCAGGTATGGGGAGGGGCTGAGAGAGAGAATTGTAAGCAGGCTCTATGTCCAGTGCAGAGCCTGATACGGGCTTAATCCCATGACTGTGGGATCATGACCTGAGCTGAAATCAAAAGTCAGACACTCAACCTACTGAGCCACCCAGGCGCCAAACATAAAATGTTACTTTAATTTCAGGTGTACAACATAGAAATTCAACTTCTCTAAATATTATGCTATGCTCACTACAAGTGTAGTACCATCTGTCACCATATAATGCTATTCTATCACTCACTATATTCCCTATGTTGTGCCTTTTATTCCTGTGATTTATTCATTACTGTGGAAGTCTATATCTACCACGTCCCTTTACCCATTTTGCCCAACTCCCTACCCACTCCCCTCTGGCAACCATCAGTTCTCTATATTTACAGGTCTGATCTTGCTTTTTGTTTGCTTATTTGTTTTTTTTTTTAATTTCCTTATGAGTGAAATTATTTGGTCTTTTTCAGTCTGATTTATTTCACTTATCATAATACCCTCTAGGTCCATCCATGTTGTTGCAGATAGCATGATCTCATCCTTTTTTCATGAATGAGAAATATTCCTCTGTGTGTGTGTGTGTGTGTGTGTGTGTGTGTGTGTGTATCTTCCTTATCCATTCACCTATCAGTAGACACTTAGGTTATATCCATATGTTGGCTATCATAAATAATGCTGCAATAAACATAGGGGTGCATCTGTCTTTTTGACTTGGTGTTTGTGTTTTCTTTGGGTAAATTACTGGATAATATGGTATTTCTATTAAATTTCTGAGGAACCTCCATACTGTTTTCCACAGTGGCTGCCCCAGTTTTCATCCCCACCAACAGTGCATGAGGGTTCCCTTTTCTCCACATCCTCACCAACACCTGTTATTTCTTACCTTATTTTAGCCATTTGACAGGTGTGAGGTGCTATCTCATTGTGGTTTTGGTTTGCATTTCCCTAATGATTAGTAATGTACATCATTTCAAATTTCTGTTGGTCATCTGTATATTGTCTTTGGGAAAATTCCGGTCCTTTGCCATTTTTAAATCAGGTTTGCTGTTCTTTTCTTTTTGTTTTGTTTTGTTTTTGGTGTTGAGTTCTATAAGTTCTTTGTATATTTTAGATACTAACCCTTTAGTGGATATACCATTTGCAAATACCTTCTCCCATTCAATAGGTTGTCTTTTTGTTTTGTTGATGGTTTCCTTCACTGTGCATTTAATAGTTTAGTTTTGCTCTTGTTTCCCTTGCCCAAGGAGATACAGCTGGAAAAATGTTGCTACGACTGATATCAGAAATTACTATCTATTTTCTCTCCTAGGAATTTTATGGTTTCAGGTCTCAAATTTAGGTCTTTAGTTCATTTTGAGTTTATTTTTGTGTATGTTTAAGAAAGCGGTCCAGTCTCATTCTTTTGCATATGGCTGTCCAGTTTTCCCAGCACCATTTACTGAAGAGACAGTCTTTCCCCAGTGTATACCTTGCCTCTTTTGTTATAGAATAATTGACCATATAAATTGTGGGTTTATTTCTGGGCTGTTTATTCTGTCCTATTGCTCATATGTCTGTTTTTGTTCCAGCACCGTACTGTTTTTTTTTAATAAGTTTTATATTTTAATTCCAGTGTAGTTAACATACAGTGTTGTTAGTGCCAGGTGTAAGGACCATACTACTTTGATGACTCCAGTTTTGTAATATATCTTGAAATATGGAATTGTGGTACCCTTAGCATTATTCTTCTTTCTCAAGATTGCTTTGGCTATTTGGGGTCTTTTGTGGTTCCATACAATTTTAGGAGTATTTGTTCTAGGTCAGTGAAAAATGCGGTTGGTGTTTTGATAGGAATTGCACCGAAGTTGTAGATTGCTTTGCATAGTATGGATATTTTAACAATATTATCCCAATCCGTGGGCATGTATGTATTTCCATTTATTTGTGCCCTATAATTTTTTTTTCAGCAATGTTTTGTAATTTTCAGGGTGCAGGTATTTCACTTCTTTGGTCATGTCTACTCCTAGGTATTGGTTTTGGTGCAATTGAAAATGAAATTGTTTCCTTAATTTCTCTTTCTGCTACTTAATTATTTTTTTTTAAGTTTATTTATTTTGAGAGACACAGAATGCTAGTGAGAGAGAGGAAGAGAGAGAAAGAGAGAGAGAGAGGGAGAGAGAGAATTCTAAGCAGGCTGCACACTCCACAGAGAGCCCAATGTAGGGCTCAAACTCACAATGACATCAGGACCTGAGTCGAAATCAACAGTCAGAAGCTTAACCAACTGAGCCACCCAGGTGTCCCGATAACTTCTTCTTTTTATTTTTTAAAATATTTATTTATTTTTCAAGAGAGAGAGACACAGTGCAAGCTGGGAAGGGGTAGAGAGAGAGGGAGACACAGAATCCAAAGCAGGCTCCAGGCTCTGAGCCATCAGCACAGAGCCTGATGTGGGGCTCGAACTCACAGCCAAGAGATCATGACCTGAGCTGAAGTCAGACGCCGACTAAGCCACCCAGGTGCCCCAGGTGTCCCAATAACTTCTATAAATGCTTGGTAAAATTCAGCTGTGAATCCATCTGGTTCTGAACTTTTATGTTTTACTAGTGATTTGTTACCGATTCTATGTCATTACTAGTAATTGATCTGTGCAGATTTTCTATTTATTCCTGATTAAGTTTTGAAAGATTATAAGTTTCCAGGAATTTATCCATTGCTTCTAAGTTGTCCATTTTCATAGTATTCTCTTATAATGCTTTGTATTTCTGTGGTGTCCATTTTTCCTTCTCCTCTCTTATTTCTGATTTTATTTATTTGGATCCTTTCACTTTTTCCTTAATGAGTCTGGCTAAGGGTTTGTCAATTTTGCTTATCTTTCCAAAGAACTAGTTCTTGGTTTAATTGATTTTTTTTCTATTTTTTAAATCTGTTACTTATATCTATTCTTATCTTTATTACCCTTTCTTCTCTCACCTTGGCCTTGGTTTCCTTTTTTAGTTCCTTTAGGTGTAGGGTTAGATTGCTTATTTGAGCTTTTTCTTGTTTCTTAACATAAGCTCATTTTGCTATATAATTTTCTTTTCTTTAATTAATTTATTTTTTATTTTGTACCCTGTAAAAAATTTTATTTTATGAATATAATTTATTGTCAAATTGGCTTACATAAAACACCCACTATTTACCCCAACAAGTGCCCTCCTCAATGCCCATCACCCATTTTCCTCTATCCTCTGCTCCCCCCATCAACCCTCAGTTTGTTCTCTGTATTTAAGAGTCTCTTGTGGTTTGCCTCCCTCCCTCTCTGTTTGTAACTATTTTCCCCTTCCCCCATGGCCTTCTGTTAAGTTTCTCAAGATTCACATATGAGTGAAAACATATGATATCTGTCCTTCTCTGACTGACTTACTTCACTCAGCATAATATTTTCCAGTTCCATCCACGTTGTTGCAAATGGCATGATTTCATTCTTACTCATTACCAAGTAGTATTCCATTGTATGTATAAACCACATCTTCTTTATCCATTCATCAGCTGATGGACATTTAGGCTCTTTCCATCATTTGGCTGTTGTTGAAAGTGCTGCTATAAACATTGGGGTACATGTGCCCCTATGCATCAGCACTCCTGTATCCCTTGGGTAAATTCCTAGTAGTGCAATTGCTGGGTCATAGGGTAGATCTATTTTTAACTTTTTGAGGAACCTCCACACTGTTTTCCAGAGCGGCTGCACCACTTGCATTCCCACCAACAGTGCAAGAGGGTTCCCGTTTCTCCACATCCTCTCCAGCATCTGTTGTTTTCTGAGTTAATTTTAGCCACTCTGACTGGTGTGAGGTGGTATCTCAGTGTGGCTTTGATTTGTATTTCCCTGATGATGAGTGATGTTGAGCATCTTTTCGTGTGTCTGTTGGCCATCTGGATGTCTTCTTTGGAGAAGTGTCTATTCATGTCTTCTGCCCATTCATGTCTTCTGCCCTGGTGTTTTTTGGTAAGTTCTTTACGGATTTTGGGTACTAACTTTTTATCTGATATGTCCTTTGGAAATATCTTCTCCCATTCCTGTGGTTGCCTTTTACTTTTGTTGATTGTTTCCTTTGCAGTGCAGAAGCTTTTTATATTGATGAGGTTCCAATAGTTCATTTTCGCTTTTAATTCCCTTGCCTTTGGAGATATGTAGAGTAAGAAATTGCTGCAGCTGAGGTCAAAGGGGTTTTTGCCTGCTTTCTCCTTTAGGGTTTTGATGGTTTCCTGTCTCACATTTAGGTCTTTCATCCATTTTGGGTTTATTTTTGTGTATGGTGCAAGAAAGTGTCTAGTTTCATTCTTGTGCATGTTGCTGTCCAGCTCTCCCAGCACCATTTGCTAAAGAGACTGTCTTTTTTCCATTGGATGCTCTTTCCTGCTTTGTCAAAGATTAGCTGGCCATATGTTTGTGGGTCAAATTCTGGGTTTTCTCTTCTATTCCACTGGTCTGTGTGTCTGTTTTTGTGCCAATAACATACTGTCTTGATGATTACAGCTTTGTAGTAGAGGCTAAAGTCTGGGATTGTGATGCCTCCCACTTTGGTTTTCTTCTTCAATATTGCTTTGGCTATTTGGGGTCTTTTGTGGTTCCATACAAATTTTAGAATTGTTTGTTCTGCCTTTGAGAAGAATGCTGGTGCAATTTTGATTGGGACTGCATTGACTGTGAGATTGCTTTGGGTAGTGTTGACATTTTAACAATATTTATTCTTCCAATCCATGAGCATGGAATGTTTTTCCATTTCTTTGTGTCTTCTTCAATTTCTTTCATAAGCTTTCTATAGTTTTCAGCATACAGGTATTTACATCTTTGGTTAGGTTTATTCCTAGATATTTTATAGTTCTTGATGCAATTGCAAATGGGATCAGTTTCTTTCTCTTTCTGTTGCTTCATTATTGGTGTGTAAAAATGCAACCAATTTCTGTACATTGATTTTGTACCCTGCGACTTTGCTGAATTCATGTATCAGTTCTAGGAGTCTTTTGGTAGAGTCTTTCGGGTTTTTCATGTAGAGTATCATGTTGTCTGCAAAAAGTGAAAGTTTGACTTCTTTTTTTTTTTTTTTGCCAATTTTGATGCCTTTGATTTCATTTTGTTGTCTGATTGCTGATGCTAGAACTTCCACATGATGTTAAACAACAGTGGTGAGAGTGGACATCCCTGTAATATTCCTTATCTCAGAGGGAAAGCTCTCAGTTTTTCCCCATTGAGGATGATATTAGCTGTGGGATTTTAATGTATGACTTTTATGATGTTTAAGTATGATCCTTCTATCCCGACTTTCTTGAGGGTTTTTATTAAGAAAGGTTGTTGTATTTTGTCAAATGCTTTTTCTGCATCTATTGACAGGATCGTATGGTTATTATCCTTTCTTTTATTAATGTGATGGATCAAACTGATTCATTTGTGAATATTGAACCAGCTCTGCAGCCAGCCCGGGAATGACTCCCACTTTATCATGGTGAATAATTCTTTTTATATGCTGTTGAATTCGATTTGCTAGTATCTTGTTAAGAATTTTTGCATCCATGTTCATCGGGGATATTGGCCTGTAGTTCTTTTTTGTGGGGTCTCTGGTTTAGGAATCAAGGTAATGCTGGCTTCATAGAATGAGTCCAGAAGTTTTCCTTCCATTTCTATTTTTTGGAACAGCTTGAGAAGGATAGGTATTAACTCTGCTCTAAATGTCTGGTACAATTCCCCCAGGGAAGCCATCTGGTGCAGAACTCTTATTTGTTGGGAAATTTTTGATAACTGATTAAATTTCTTCACTAGTTATGGGTCTGTTCAAATTTTCTATTTCTTCCCATTTGAGTTTTGGTAGTGTGAAGGTGTCTAGGAATTTGTCCATTTCTTCCAGGTTGTCCAGTTTGTTGGCATATAATTTTTCATAGTATTCCCTGATGATTGCTTATATTTCTGAGGGATTGGCTGTAATAAATCTGCTTTCATTCATGATTTTATCTATTTGGGTTGTCTCTTTTCTTTTTGATAAGTCTGGCTAGGGGGTTATCAATTTATTTTTTCAGAAAACCAACTCTTAGTTTTATTGATCTTTTCTGTTTTTTTTTTTTTTATTCTATATTGCTTATTTTTGCTCTGATCTTTATTATTTCTCTTCTTCTGCTGGGTTTGGTGTTTCTTGTTGTTCTGTTTCTAGTTCCTTTAGGTGTGCTCTTAGATTTTGTATTTGAGATTTTTCTTGTTTCTTGAGATAGGTCTGGATTGCAATGTATTTTCCTCTCAGGACTGCCTTTGCTGCATCTCAAAGGGTTTGGATTGTTGTGTTTTCATTTTCATGTGTTTCCATATATTTTTAAATTTCTTCTTTAATTGTCTAGTGACCCATTAATTCTTTAGTAGGATGTTCTTTAACCTCCATGCTTTTGGAGGTTTTCCAGACTTTTTCCTGTGGTTGATTTCAAGTTTCATAGCATCGTGATCTGAAAGTGTGCCTGGTATGATCCCAATTCTTTTATATCTATTGAGGGCTGTTTTGTGACCCAGTACGTGATCTATCTTGGAGAATGTTCCATGTGCACTCGAGAAGAATGTATATTCTGCTGCTTTAGGATGAAAAGTTCTAAATATATCTGTCAAGTCCATCTGGTCCAGTGTATCATTCAGGTTCATTGTTTCTTTATTGATTTTCTGTCTAGATGTTCTATCCATGCATTTAACTGGAGTATTAAAGTCCCCTGCAATTACCACATTCTTACCAATAGCATTGTTTATGTTTGTGATTAGTTGTTTTATATATTTGGGTGCTTTCGAATTTGGTGCATAGACATTTATAATTGTTAGCTCTTCCTGATGGATAGGCCCCATAATTATGATATAATGTCCTTCTTCATCTCTTGTTACAGTCTTTAATTTAAAATCCAGTTTGTCTGATATAAGTATGGCTACTCCAGCTGTCTTTTGACTTCCAGTAGCATGATAGTTCTCCATCCCCTCACTTTCAAACTGAAGGTGTCCTCAGGTCTAAAATGAGTCTCTTGTAGACAGAAAATACATGGTTTTTTTTTGTTTTTTTTTTTTGTTTTTTTTTGTTTTTTTTTTTTATCCATTCTGATACCCTATGTCTTTTGGTTGGAGCATTTAGTCCATTTACATTCAGTGTTATTATTGAAATATATGGGTTTAGAGTCATTGTGTTATCTGTAAGTTTCATGCTTGTAGTGAGGTCCTTTGTGGTCTTTGCAACACTCACAGAATCCCTCTTAGGATCTCTTGTAGGGTTGGTTTAGTGGTGATGAATTCCTTCAGTTTCTGTTTGGGAAAACTTTTATCTCTCCTTCTATTCTGAATGACAGGCTTGCTGGATAAAGGATTATTGGCTGAATATTTTTCCTATTCCCACATTGAAAATTTCCTGCCATTCCTTTGTGGCCTGCCAAGTTTCAGGAAATAGGTCTGGTACTACCCTTAAGTGTCTACCCTTGTAGGTTAAGGCCTGTTGATTCCCTAGCTGCTTTCAGAATTCTCTATCTTTGTATTTTGCCAGTTTCACTACATGTCATGCAGAAGATTGATTCAAGTTACATCTGAAGGGAGTTCTCTGTGCCTCCGGGATTTCAATGTCTGATTCCTTTTCCAGATTGGGGAAGTTCTCAGCTATGATTTGTTCAAGCATACCTTTGGCCCCTTTTTCTCTCTCTTCTTCTTCTGGAACTCCTATGATACAGATGTTGTTCCATTTCATTGAATCACTTAGTTCTCTAATTCTCCCCTTGTGATCCAGAATTTTTTAAATCTTTTTCTCAGCTTCCTCTTTTTCCATAATTTTGTCTTCTATTTAACCGATTCTCCCCTCTGCCTCTTCAATTCTCACTGTCACTGCCTCTAGTTTATTTTGCACCTCACTTACATTTTTTAATGCATCATGACTATTTTTTAGTTCCTTGATCTCTGCAGCAATAGATTCTCTGCTGTCTTCTATGCTTTAAGTCTAGCAATTAATCTTATGACTATTGTCCTAAATTCTTGTTCAGTTATATTGTTTATATCTGTTTTGAGCAATCCTTTAGCTGTCATTTCTTTCTGGAATTTCTTTTGAGGAAAATTCTTCTATTTTGTCATTTTGGCTAGTTTTCTGTTTTGTGCCCTGCACCTGTGAGCACTACTAATACGTATTAAAGAGGGCTCATACACTGTCCAGGGCCTGGCCCTTCAGGAGGTGTTTTTTGGAGAGAGTTACTTGCTCTCTCTTGTTGTGACTTTGGTTATTTTCTCTCTCTACTCATGGTGATGTTTTGAACCCTCCACTAGATGTGCTTTCATTTGTTCGTTGAAGTAGCCCTGGAAAGGAAAACAAACAAAAAACAAACAGAAAACAAAAACATGCAAACACACAAACCAAAAAAACACCAAAAACAAACAAACAAACAAAACCAGAAACACCAGCTACAAGTAAACAACAGGGTGGAGGCAGTGCTGATGGAAGGGCCCTTATCCCAAACAAAGAGAGAAATGACAGGGGCAGCAGGGAGGGAAAGAAAAAATAAAAATTGACCAGATGGAGAAACTATATGGCTTAATCCAGAGAGAGAGGAGGATAAAGAAGGAGGCGTGGAATGTGTATTAAGAGAATGGATCAAATGTGTCTGTTTAAACAAACCAAAAACCAGAGTAACCAGACTAGAGAAAAGATAAGAGGAGAAATGGAAGGGAGAATGTATGTATATAACAAGAATTGTCCTAGAATCCAGGCAATGCACCAGCGCTGGTCTGGAGGAGGGGCTGTCTGGTTCCACAGTGTCTACCCTGTCCCAGTAGATACACAGTTACCTGCGTGGAGGGTCATGGCTTGGTGTAGGCTGGTCCCCTCCACTGTGGGCCCCAGGGACTGATCCCTGAGGCCCCACCTTGGTGGTGGTGGGGAGAAAAATGGTGATACCCCGGTCTCTCCTCCACGGACCAGGTGTCCCCAGTCTGTTCCAGCCGTCCTCACTGTGCCATGGGCGCAAACAAGGCAGTTTGTCTCACTCCACTAATGCCTGTGCCCTGGTTCTTGGCTAGGATTCAAACTCCTGGTACTGGGGGAGTGCTACCCTACACCCCTCGATATGTGGTCACTGGCTGGTGGACAGGCAGGCTTTGTCCTGTCCCACAGCACTCCAGGGAGGGGATCGCTTCCCCCCACTGTGGACTGTGCCCCTGACCTAGCCACGGAGCCTGGGGCTGGGTCCCTTCCTCCCCAGGTGTGCGATCCAGACAGCTGGCCCCAGTTGTGAGAAAGACCCTCAGTTAGAGATTGGATCTTTCTCCATCCCAGCCCATGGTTTTTCTCTTGTCCAGATACAGTCCTATGCTTCCCCAGCCTGTTTCTCTTCCCTTTGTGTCTCCCCAGAAGGGGATCCCTCCCCTCCACTCATTTTATCTCTCCCAGTTCATAATCACTCACCTATGGCCTGTCAGGTTGTCCAGTGGGTCCCTGAAGTGTGACTCCTTTCCTCCCAGACTCTTGGAGTTCAAAGTCCTTTAGTTTCAACATTGCTTTGTTTGAGAGATGAGGGAAATTCAATCCCCCTACTTCTCCACCATGTTGGTACTTCCTATGTTTTTTAGAACTGCTTTCACTGTATACCAAAGATTGTGGACCATTATGTTTCCACTACCATCAGTCTCCATGTATTTTTTAATTTCTTTGATTGCTCTATTGATCCATTGGTTAATTATGTTGTTTAGCCTCCATGTTTGTGTTTTTTCAAATTTGTTTTTCTGTGATTGATTTCTAGTTTCATACCATTGTGATTGGAAAAGATACGTGGTACAATCTTAAATTTACTGAGGCACATTTTACATGTGATCTATTCTGGAAAATGTTCCATGTGTATTTGAAAAGAATATATATTCTGTAGTTTTTGGATGGAATGCTCTTTATATATCTGTTATGTCCATCTGGTCTAATGTTTTGTTCAAGGATACCGTTTCCTTATAGATAAGTTGCCTGGATGATACATCTATTGATGTAAGTGGGGTGTTCAATCCTTTACTATTATTTTATCACCATCAAGTTTCCTCTTTATCTCTGTTAATATTTGGTTTATGTTTTTAGGTCCTCCAATGTTGAGTGCATAGATATTTACAATTGTTATACACTCTTGTTGGACTGACCCCTTTATCATTGTGTAATGTCATTGTCTCTTACTACCATCTTTCTTTTAAAGTCTATTTTGTCTGATTGATACCTTGGCTTTCTCTCCCCCCCCCCCCACTTCCATTTGCATGGTAAATGCTTCTCCATCCCTTCACTTCCTGTCTGTATGTGACTTACGTGTGAGGTGCCTCTCTTATAAGCAACATATAAATGAGTCCTTTTTTTTTTTTTTTTTTAATATTCCTCCACCCTGTATCTTTTAATTGTACCATTTAGGCCATTTACAGTTAAGGTAATTATTGATATATTGATAAGCATGTACTTATTGCCATTTTGTTACTTGTTTTCTGGTTGTTTTTGTAGTTTTTCTTTTTTTCTTCTCTTGCTTTTTGTGATTGAGTTTCTGCAGTGTTAAGTTTGACTTTCTTTTTAATTTTCTTGTGTATCTGTTAGATTTTGGGTTTGTGGTTACCATGAGGTTCATATATAACATCCTAAGTATAAAGCAGCCTATATTAAGTTGATGATCATTTAAATTCAGAAACATTCTAAAAAAAAAAAATCAAGAAACTTCTTTTAAATTCTCCACATTTTGTATGTATGCTGTCATATTTTACCTTTCTATTAACATTTTTTTTGTCTGGTTATGGTTCTTCCTTCTCCACTTAAACAACTGTCTTTAACAAGTTGTCTGATATAGGGTGATTATATGTCTGATATAGGGTGATTAACTCCTTTATTTTTTGTCTGAAAAACTCTTAATCTCTCCTTCAAATCTGAATAATAATCTTGCCATGTATTTTTGGTTGTAGGTTTTTTTCCTTTCATTACTTTTAATATATCATGCCCCTCCCTGCAAAGTTTTTGCTGAAAAAAAAATCAGCTGATAGCCTTACAGGGTTTCCCCTGTACATAATTTTTTGTTTCTCTCTTGCTGCTTTTAAAATTCTCTTATCTTTAACTTTGACGTTTTAATTATTATGTGTTGTGCTGTGGACTTTGGGTTCATCTTGTTTGGAACTCTGAACCTGGATATCTATTGTTTTCCCTAGGTTAGAGAGTTTTTTGTTTGCTTGTTTTTTTTCTATTATTTCCTTAAGTTTTCTGCCCCTTTCTCTCTCTTCTTCTTTTGAGACCCCTGTAATGCAAATGTTGGCTTGATGTTGTCCAAGAGATCCCTTAACCTTTCCTCATTTTTAAAATACTTTTTTCGTTTTGCTGTTCAGCTGGGGTATTTCCATTACCCTGTCTTTCAGATCACTGATACGTTCTTTTGCATATGCTGATCTGTTGATTCTCTCTAGTGTATTTTTATTTCATTTGTTGTATTCTTCAACTCTGGTTCTTTTTTATATTTTCTATCTCTATCAAAGGTCTCACTGAGTTTTTCTCCTCTCTCTAGCTTGACGAGCAACTTGATCATCACTTTCAATTCTTTATTAGGCATGTTATCTTTGCTTCCTTTCATTCTTCTTCTGAGGTACTGTCTTGCTCATTGTTTTGGAGCATATTCCTCTGTCTCCCCATTTTGCTTGACTTTCTGTGTTCTTCTATGGGTTAGGTAGAATAGCTACTTCTCTTAAACTTGAAGGAATGGTCTTGTGTATGGGGGTCCCCTGTGTAGACTGTGCTTAGTGACTTGTGCTGGCTGGCTGGACCTTGTGGGCATCGTGGATCAGTGGTCTCAGGGGTCTTGCATTGGGTGCCCTGTCAGGACAGCTAAAGCTAAAGTGGGTGCAAGCCTCTGTGGTCTGTTGGATCTCCATGCAAAATGTGCCCTGGCAGGACAGCTGAAGCTGAAGTGTTTGCAAACCAGGTTGTCCCAGGACTCTCCACAGTGAGGGTAAAGTGGCAGGACAACTGAAACTGAATTGGGTGCATACCAGGGTGTCCCAGGGTGCTCATTCAGGGAGTGTGCTTGCCATGTAACTGCAGCAGAGGCAGTTGCACGTGGAGGGTTTTCCAGAGTGCTCCACGTAGGGAGTGTGCTCTTGCCGGTGGCTGAAACTGGTGCAGGTATGGGCCAGGGGTTCCCAGGGATGCTGTGCAGGGGGAACCCTGGCAAGGCAGCTGGTTCTAAAACAGAGGTCACTCGGGAGGTTCTGGAGCACTCTACACCAGAGGTGCCCTAGCAAGTTGTCTGAAAGTCAAGTGGTGTGGGTCTGGAGTACTCCTGTGCCACCTTGGCACAAAGACTGGAGCTGTAGTAAGCACTAACCGGGGGTGTCCCAGTGTGCACGGCCCTGTAGCTAGCTGCCTTGCTGGGATGGCTGAAGCTGCTGATAGCTAAGGGCCTGGGGCTCCCTGGTTAGGGTGCCTGGACTTCACACTGGTCCGTGCTTTTGAGGTGGAGATACTGCATACATTGTGTCTGTCAGTTCATCACCTCCAGAAAGATGTCCAGAGGCTCCCTTACCATTTGGTGGGGTTCGAGGACTGCCTCTTTTATATGCTGTTTTTAAACCATATTTTTTTGTTTTTTGTGCCTAAGGAGAGGGGAATCTGTTCCAGGTCCTTCAGTACTTTCCTTCCCCACTGCCGTTCACTGCATCAGGGACAGGGGGCGGGGGGTGGTGTCCCTTCCTTACCCTATCCCCATCTCTTGCTGTTCTCTTTCACTGTTTTTTTCTTGTGCAGAAGCTGTTCAGCTGGCCCTCTGGTCTTATTTAGGAGTAACTGCCTTGTACACAGGTGTAATTTGGTGAGTTCAGGATCTTTCGATGTCACCATCTTGGGTCAGAACCCCCCTGCTGGGTAGAATATTCTTATATTGCTTGACAGTTTTTGTTGTTGTTGTTACTTTGAATATATTGCACCAGTCCCTTCTGGCCTACAAAATTCCTGCTGGAAAATCTGCTTTAGACTTACATGGGTTCCTTATACATGTTTTTCTTGCTTCTTTTGAGACTCTTTCCTTGTCTTTAACTTTTGACACTAATTATAATGTGTCTCAGTGTGGGTCTCTTTGGGTTCCTTTTTGGAACTCTCTGGGACTTCTGAATCTGTATGTCTGTTTCCTTCCCCAGGATAGGGAAATTTTCAGTCATTTCTTCAAAAAAAGTTTTCTTTCTCTCTTCTCTGGGACTCCTACAATATGAATGTTGGTCTGCTTGATGTTGTCCCATAAGTTCCTAAAGCTATCTTAATTTTTTCTTTTTGCTGCTCTTATTGGATGAGTTTTACTGCCCTTTGATCTTTTCTTCTCCATCTATTCCACTTTTGAACCCCTCTCTTGTATTTTTTTTAAGTTCAGTTATTCTTCAGCTCTGTGACTTGCTACTTTCCTATATTTTCTATCTCCTTGTTGAAATTTTCCATTTTTGGTCCATTCTTCTCCTAAACTCAGTATCTTTATGACCATTGTTTTGAACTCTATCAGAGGGAAATCACTTACCTCCATTTCCTTAAATTCTTCTTCTGAGGGTTTAACTTGTTCTTTCATTGGGAACATATTCTTCTGTTCCTTCATTTTCCTTGACTTTCTATGTTGGTTTCTATGCACAGATAAAAGTCACTGCCTCCCCACCTTGAAGGATTGGTCTTGTGTAGATGAAACCTACTGTTCAACCCTGCCCTAGCTCGATTCTCTCAAACATTTGTGACTTGCCAAGCAGCCTACTTTGTTTTTAGTGGTTCCCAGTAATTGAGGGTATTCTAAGATCTACCAGAGTCCCAAATGGGGAGATTTTAGCAGCACTTAGATTTAGGCTGATTGGGAACCAGACTCTAAGGTCACAGCTCTTAAAGAATGTAAATATACCTCTTTCTGGAGAAGACTGGGAGATCAGGATTTCTGTTTCCTCCCTCTGCACTGATCTCTGGCGGGGGGGGGGGGGGGGGGGGGTGGTGGTGGCGGGCAGCCAGGTAAGAACTGTTTGTTTGCTAGTCTCTTGAACCTGTAAACACAAGCCTCTTGGCCACCAAAACCAGGCTGTAAATGGATGTCCTTTGGGCAGCAGTCACAAATGTCAGGGCACTAGATATGTACACAAGCTGTACTCAGAGATACCCACCAGTTGGAGCAAGTGAAAGGTAGAGGGCACATGTGGCAACCACAGGTCTCCATCCCCAGAAAACACCGAAGTTGGCCCCGAGACATGCACCAAACCCAAGGCTTGTCCCTTAGGTTGAAGTTCCAAGACAAGCAAATATGCCTCTTGCACAGAAAGACTTGGCATGTGTTTCAGACTGCTGTCTCTGCACAGTGCCCGGGGCGGGTAGTAGCCAGCCAAGATCCGTTCTTCCATTTGCTGTAGCCCTATGGGACCCAGGACTGCAAGCCCCTCTGGCCATCGGAGCCAGGCAATCAAGGGGCGTCCCTGGGTCACAGCCACATGAACCAGGGCACCAGACACACGTACAAGCTCCTCTAGGGGCGATACCAGTGGCCACGAGCATGGCTGTGGAAGAGCCTTAGGACAGCATTACCTCCACATCCCCACCCCCACAACCCGTGCCAGGTCTCAGCCAAGGATTACATTTGGCTTCAAACATGTTTAATTAGAAGACTGCCCTCAGGCCACAGTTACAAAAGATAAGCTAATAGGCCACTTACACAGAAAGATGGGGTGCTGTTGCCTCCCTGCTGTGCCCTGGGTGGGGGTAGTCAGTTAAAAACCCTGTAACAACCCTGACGGTTCCCCAGTAAGCCCCACTGGCCACCAGAGCCAAGCATCAAAGAGGTGTCCTTTGAGCAGCAGTCACAGAAGTTGGGGTGCCAGATGAGTGTACAAATTGCAGATACCAGTGAGCTGGGATGAGGCAGAGCTGGCCTCCATTGTTGGGGGTTATTTCAGTAGGCCCCTAGATGTGTTTTAAATTAGGCCAACACTTTAAGATAAACAAGCCTCTTTTGTGGAAAGTCTGGACCCTTTTCAGACAGCTGCCTCTGCAGTGGGCCCGGGGATGGGTGAATCCATCTGCACCCTTTGGGGGTCTCGTGGATGAAACCCCATTGCCGTTCAAAGCTAGATGCTCTGTGGGCTTGTCAGGTGCAGGTCTTAAAAGTCAGATGCAAGATATGGAGTTCAAATTCTTCACTCCTTTGGGTTGAAGCGTTCCTTCCCGATTGTGGGTCTCCGGGGCCACCTGAGTGGCTCGGTTGGTTGACCGATTGTGGGTCTCCATTCGGAGGATGGGATTTATCTCAGCCTCTCATACTTGCTTCAGTATGTTTTGTTGGTTGGTGTTGTCGTTGGTTTTTTTGCTCAATGTGTAGGAGTCCACTCGGCTAGCTTTTTGTTTTCAGAGAAAATTGCTTTGTACACAGCTGTAGATCTGTGGGAGGAGGTTGAGTTTAGGGTCCACCTTGTATTACCATCTTCAACTAGAAACCACATACCCTTTAAAATAACCAGTTGAGGTTCAGATGCTGGCTCTTCTTTCTGAGACTTAAAAGCATCACTGACCATACAATCTTTACCCAACTGGACAGGTAAGAAACAATGTGAGATATTCTGACAATGGCAGAAAATGTCAAGTTAATAAAGAGAGGTCATAAAATCCTAATGTAGTTGTGGAGTAGGTAGGATAAGGAAGATAACATGCAGTTACAGAACAAAGAGAAATGACAAGCTAGATTTTGCAGCATATCAATGAACAAGGTGGGGATAGTTATACAAAATGTTTATGAAACACAAAGTTATTTATTATCAGTCAGTACAATCCTCTAAGAAATGGTCAGGATAGCTGCCAAAAAAACCGAACTGACTCAGTAATAGGTGTTTACTCTCATTTATTTTGGATTGCACACGTTCTCTTGCCAATTTATTACCAGCAGCTGGAGTCCAGTTGTGGGGTTATGGCAAATGGACAAACTTGACCCATCACTTAGAAGGCAACACACGTTCAACTGTAGAAGCAAATCAGTTCTAGCCGAGCAGCTGCTTTCATTGAGACTTTAACTGGCGTCCAAGAGCTTTTACGGAAAGCTCGGTAAAAAAGAACTCGAAGGGTGTATGCTTGGCACTACGTAGACTATTTGAATTAAAAAAATGGAGACTTAACAGTACATTCTCACTTAACAGCTCTGAATGCTGTGGCTAAGTGTGCAGAGGAATAGCGCTAAAATTTTCTTTCATAACAAAAAGATGCTCAAATCCTAAAAGGCGACACATTGTATGGCAAATTTAAGTACAGTTTTCATTCTGTAAATAAATAACCTGTGGAACATTCCTAAAGAAAACCATTATTTTCTGTTATATTCATTTCTGGGAAACAGAAGTTCTAGGACTTGAACTGTTTGTGCTATAGCAAATAATATCTACTATAATTAGGAAGTTGGTGTTTTAAAGGATATTTATTCTCCAGGGTCAGTAAGGAATTTCTTCTTTATTCAAAATACCAATTAGAAAAGGAAACAGACACCAGGAAAATCTAGTGACACTCCCATCCTCCCCCAGCTCCCCCACCCCCACCTTGCCATTTTCTTATACATGCTTTCAAAGTCATTTGAAAATAATACCATTTCCTTTGCTGGGTCAGTATCTTAAATAAGTGTACAATGAACGTTTCTTAAAATGAGCAGGAATTTTACATCAGTAGCACTGTTACCTTTAGAGGATACAAAACTGACACAGGTAACGGATTACAGTTTGAGCAAAAACCTGTGAGAGCCAATGAAAAAAATTATAATTCTGACTGGTTTCCTTTATTATTGTTGTCTGCCCACACATTCTGCAGCTTGGAGTGCATTTCAAATCCTTCTAAGACTCCTCTTCATGAGTTACAGAAATATACACAGAATAAAACAGATGGTAATTTAAAAAAAATAAGTCATCTTACATATTACAGGCTAGACAGTTCAATGTAATCGAAGATGATAGCCCTGAAAAATTCGACGGTAGGATTTTAAAGTTCAGATGACATAGGTTTGTTCACTCTTGGTTTGTTTCAAGTATTACTGACCTGTATTTGAAGTCTCTCCTCAGCTCCTACTGCATTATTTACTTGAGCAGTAAAATGTGAAATATGAAATATGCAATGTTGATGACAAATGTCTCAGAACATTAGGAATAAGATCAATGAAGAGCAAAGTAAATCTAGAACAAGGAAAGGTACATTTATTAAAAATAAAAACAGTAGACATTTTCTGATAACAAAACCATTTAGAATCCAAAGACATCCAATATACATTGTAACAACGCACATGTATTAAAAAAAAAAAAAGACCCATTAGTAAATTTTTTTTTTTCGAACTTTAGAAAGGAAAAAAGTACTTTGGCTACCTCCTGCTGGAGGTCTGCCCCCAAACACAGCACGCAGGACCAGCATCCGCCTTCAAGAGCTCTGCACTGCAGTGTGCATTCATTCCGTGAACACAACGTTTCTGAATAAAATCTATTTCTGTCGGGATGATCCAGAACATAAGTCAGTGGCTCCATTTCATAAAAAATATTCATAGGCTGCATGAGCAGTGGCAACCGTTTTTCCAAAATCTTCAGTTTTAACAAAAAGTACAGAATAAACTAAATCTAGATGTTTTCACATTATTTCACATGAATATCAAGTACTGTGTAAAAATCTATGTAAAACCTTAAGTTAGCCAAAACTAGTGTCTTTAAACTTTAGATCAAAGTTGTTCTTCACCCTTTTACCATGGCTGATAAATCTTTTCTGCCTTTGTTATGAATAATGTTTGTCAAACCAAAGAACTCTGAAAAAGAATGTGTAATCTTGAAGGAAGAGAGTACCAAAAATGTCATTTGACTTCAGTCCTAAGACACACACAGTTCCTGCTGGACAGTGGACTGAGAGAGTTTACTATCTTCAGTCTTCTCGTGTCCTGGGGCATGACAAGCAGTCTTCTTCTTAAATAACCGAAGACTCAATCGCAGTAATTCATTGTCTACCACTGGAGCACTTGTGTAAGCCTGTTTCACGGTGCCCTATTTGAAGAAAACAAAAACAAATTTTAAAAGATGAGGGGCGCCTGGGTGGCTCAGTCGGTTAAGCGTCTGACTTCGGCTCAGGTCATGTTCTCACGGTCTGTGAGTTCGAGACCCGCGTCAGGCTCTGTGCTGACAGCTCAGGGCCTGGAGCCTGCTTCAGATTCTGTGTCTCCCTCTCTCTGACCCTCTCCTGTTCATGCTCTCTCGCTGTCTCAAAAACAAACATTAAAAAAATTAAAAAAAAAAATGTATGCTACAAGTTGACAAAGGCAGGTTAACCTCTAACAAAAATATTAAAGTGACAAGAAAAATTAATTTGGGATGGATATTTCAAGACAAACTTAAGAAATGTTTTCGGATTCAAGAAATCTTAGAAAAGAAAGCTTTGAGGGGCATCTCTTGCCTAAAGTTGGCATCTTCAACAATCCCTGACAGGTCACCAACGAGTTTTTATTTCCAATGACAAAACAAACAGCAATCACTGCACGTTTTTGAACATGTTGAAATAAAATCTCTTATATAGGGCTGAACACTAATTCAATCTTACTTTACACGACAGCCTTTCGAACCTCTGAGGAGAAGCACTTGCACTCCTTTCTGGTCTGTCCATGTTCTGTCTGTAGAACGTGGGCTCTAGGAGTGAACAAATTCTCTAGAAGACAGCTGATCACTGCAGTCCACTGAGAAAGTACTACCGCCCTTCTGTTAAAATGCTTATCTCTATTACTGCAATTTAAGGCTACATTAGCATTTTTGGAAGTTGTCATAAAATTTTGTTAAATGTTCTCCAAGTGTGTTCATAAATGAAAGAAGGTAAGATTTGACTATCTTGGGCATTCTGCCATTTCTCTTCTTTCTAGGATCCTTAAAAGAACAGTGGTTCCTCGATTACATGTGCGTTGAAAAATATACATGTTGTGATACAGAAAACTGACTTTTTATGCGTAGTTCTGTGTTGACACTTGGGTACTGATTCACATAACCATGACCACAATCAGAATAGAGAAGTTTCATCATTCAGAAAACTCCCTTTGTGTTCACACCCTCTCCCCAACTCTAACCCCTGGCAATCAGTGATAGGGTCTCTGTGATTGCTTTGCCGTTTCCAGAACATCAAATAAACGGAATTGTACACTATATGATCTTTAGAGACTTGTTTCTTTCAGTATCGTGTTTTTGAGATTAATCCATATTGTTGATAGTACTTACTGACAGTTTGGCTATTTTTTCTTATAAATTAGTAACCAGTTATACAGATGCGTCCTAGTTTATCAATTAGCTACGTAAAGAACACTGGGGTTGTTTCCAGTTTTTGGAGATTACGAATAGACCTGCTATAAGCTACTGTGGACAGGTTTTTATATGAATGTAAGTTTTCATTTTTCGAAGGTAAAAACCTGGCAATAGGGATTACTGGGTCATAGAGTGAATATTCATTTCCCCAAACAACCGCACTGTGTTCCCACGTGGTGTACCATTTTGCATTCTCACCGGGAACACATGGTAGTTCCAACTGCTCTACATCCTTGCCACGGGGTTCGTTGCTGTTGGTTTTTAGCTACCGTAACAGGTTCACAATGGTATCTCATTTAATTTTTAATCTGCATTTGTTAATGGCTCAAAATGTTAAACATCTCCTCATGGGCTTATTCACATATTCTCTTTGGTGAACTGTCCATTCAAGTGTTGCCCGTTCAAAAAAATTGGATTGCTTTTTTTTTTTTTACTGTGAACTTTTCAGAGTCCTTTACACATTCTAGATATAAGTCCTTTCCCCAAAAAGTGGTGTCCAGGTATTTTCTCTCAGTATCCTGGTCTTTTCAGTCTTCATCTCTTTCACAGAAGTTGTACATTTTGATGAAGAACAGGTATGTCAAAATAAAAAGTTCAATTAAAAAAACAACCCATTTTTAGATCCCCCCCCTCGCCAGATTAGTCCTACTTGTGTGGGTTTATGGGTTTATTTCTGGACTCTGTACCATTGGTTTTGGTGTGTGTCATCCCTGGTGCCAGAACCACATTATCCTGAGTACTGTGGCTTTACAGGCAGTCTTAAAACTGGGAACTTTGAGTCCTTCAACTGTATTCATCGTTATAAACAACTATTCTGTGTATTCTAGTTGCTTTGACTTTCCATGTAAACTTGAGAATCTGTTATCTTAAAAAAAAACACTGCTGCAATTTTGCTGGATTGTGTTAAATCTGCAGATCCATTTGGGGAAAATTACAATCTTAACTATATTGAGTCTTCCAATCCATGAACAAGATGTACGTCTCCATTATTCAGGTCATCTTTGATTTTTTATGTCAGGGTCTCATAGTTCTCAGCACACAGACCCTGCACCATGTTCTGTTAGATTTGTATCTAAGTACTTTTTGCTGGGGAGCCACTAAAAAGTATTTCCTACCTTTCAGTTCCCAGGTGCTTCTATACACTGTGAGTATATGGAAATCGAATTGCTTTGCGCATGCTCTGTATCCTGTGGCCTTGTTACACTCTTAAGTTCTGAGAGTGTTTCTGATAAATTCCTTGAAAACTTTCACGTAGGCAATCATCTTGTCTGTAAATACAGTTTTACCTCTTCTTTTCCAATCTGTATGCCTTCTACTTCCTTTTCTTATTGAACTGGCTAGAACTCCCAGTAAAATGTGGAATAGGGGTAGTGAGAATGGACAGCCTTGCCTCGTTCTGACCTCTCCGGGAAATATTTCAAACTTTTACCCTTAAGTACGATGTTAGCTACAGGTTTTTAGAGATGCGAGTCAAGACTCTTTCTTATTCCAGCTTACTAAGAATTTTTATTGCATAGGAATGCTGATTCTTCTCAAGTGTTTTTTTTCTGCATCAATTGACAGGATTAGGTATTTTTTCTTCTTGGTCTGTCGATATGTGGATTACACTGAATAATTTTAGAATACTAAACTAGCATATTAAACCAGCCTTTCACTCTGAGGATAAATGGTATTTGGTCACGGTGCAGTACTCCTTTTATATATTGCTGGATTTGATTTACAAGTTTTGAGGATTTTTTATGTGTATGCTCATGAGTGATATAGATCGGTAGTTTTCTTGTGATGTCTTACTCCGGTTTTGATATCCGAGTAGCTGTTGTCCTCATAAAATGAGTTGGGAAGGATTCCTGTCTCTTCAATTTTCTGGAAGAAATTATGTAGAATTGGTGTTATTTCTAACTTAAACATTTGGTAGATTTTGCCAGTGAAACCATCTGAGAGTGGAGGCTTCTTTTCCAATAAAAACCAGACCAAAGCAAACCGACACAGACGATTCAAAGATGCTTGTGGATTTTAGAGCAATTGATCCATTTCTCCTAAACTGTCGAATTTATGTGCATAGAGCTGTTTACAGTATTATCCTTTTAATATCTATGAGACTTGGATTAGTTTTTTTCATCTCTTCAGAATTTTTCTACTAATTTCTTGTGGTATTCCTTCCTTCCTTCTGCCTGCTACCAGTTCTATACATTCTTTTAATACTACAATACTCAGCTGAGACTTCAGCTCATTTAAAGTGTTCTTCAGCCAAGTGTTCTCTTGGTATCCTTAAACTATCTTTTCTGATATGTGTAATTTATATATTTTAAAAATCATTCTCTAAATAAAGACCATGCCAAAATATGAGTTCACTGGCTTTCCACTTTTTTTCATCTTCTGATAAGAAGTACCATTTTCCTTGATGAGTGGTCCTATTCTGTATTTTGCTTTTACAGTCCTATATATTTTAAAGAGGTTTCTTTTTTTCTTAACATCTTTCACGAGGCTCTCTTATATCTGAAATTAATTTTTCTTCAGTTGGGTCTCTTCAGGTTTTGTGTGAAAATTTTTAACGCTGAGCAATCAGAAAAGCTCACAATGCTTTCTTCAGGTGGATCATTTAAGACATTAATACTGTGCCACTATAACTTTTTATAACATGTCACATGCTAGTTAATGGTCTGTGCCCTGTACTGAAGGATTACAAGGTTCTGACAATGGCTCTCAAGGAGAATTCTGCAAGGGCGTTTTTGGTTGTCACCATTTCTGAGAGGCGCTATGGCATATTAGAGGAGGAACCGGGGAATGTTACAATATATTTTTTACGAAAAGGAGGCAGGATTCTGGTGAGACTGCAAAACACGCAGCCTTTTTCAACCCAAGTCCTCTCCTTGAGCAAACAGAAAAATTTTCAACTTCAACGCCTGAGGATGGAAGCAAGTCGTACCATTCCAGACACTTACAAGAGAAGCTGACCCATTACATACGTGCTTCAAGGCTCACTAGGACTCAATTCTCTTAGGGACATTTCCAGCTGAGAAAAGCTGCAAGGAGAAATGGGCACCTAGGCAACAGCATGAGGAGAAAACTAAGTAGTACATGAAGTACATGAAATGGGAGTGCAGAGGAGAAGGATTGTAGCAACTCTGTCAGGAGTGATTCTGAGCCAGGCCTTGAACTAGGGAAGACTTTAAAAGCTTCCTATTCCTTGTATCTGTTTCCATTTTAATCGCTGCAGTTGAGTTCATCCCTCTGTTTTTCATGAATTTAATTTCTTCTGCAAATGTGAATCTTTTTCTTTAGCAATGTTGTTTTAAGTGTCCCCAGGTAAAAAGCTAATGAAAGTTTCTCTAACCTTTTAAACCAACTCTCTTAGGCTTTTTAAAGTTTAGACATTTTCAATTTCTCATGACCAGATCTCTTCCAAGTCTAATTTCTATTTTAGTTTTATTTTATTCTTCTTAAGTAAATGCTTACATACACTCACCTGTATTTATTTCCTTTCTTCTGGCTTGGTACATTCTCATAGACACTATTTCTTCCTAGAAATATCCTCACCACTCTGTGTCTGGAAAACTTTTTTCTCTGATGTTCAGTTTAGATAATAAAACATACTAGAAATTTACTTAGAGAAACTTTTCACAAATGAAAACGTTTCACAGAAAGAGACTATTTAAAAACTCCTTATGCATCAAATTTTGAATAACAAATTGCTATTCGACACAAACGTTCATCAATACTCGAAGTAAAATGAAAACCATTACAAAATAGAATTCTTCTTTCTCCATGTGTAAAAGACTAGGAAACCAAACTCCTAAAAGCAGATAATGAGACCTTAATCTCACCTTAAAGCAATCAAATGAAAAATATACCATCCATACTTTCCAAGGAAACAGTACCTTCTCATTTTTAACAAGTTGCTTCCGGATTGCTGAATCCCGTCTGAAGCATAACGCTTTACAACAGGGCCCAAGATTACTAAGAAGACTTGCTCGCTCTTCTTTTCGTAGTAATGCAGCCATGTTGAGAGCCCCCAGTTCATGTTCAAAAAGACTGTCTGCATCTTTCAATAAAAACAAACAGGCATTAAGTTTTCCTAAAATAGGAAAGTGTTGCTGGCTGCTTACATATTCCATTAAGTTTATCATAATGCTGGTGAAAATTATTTTATATTAAAGGCATATATACTTTATTAGGTCACAAAACACGTCTCAATGCATTTAAGAGAATTGAAATCCTATCCTGCATCTTTTCAGAACATGAAAGTATAAAACTAGAAATTAATTACAAGAATAAAAAGCAAGAAAAAAACCACAAACACATAAGGCTAAACAACATGCTATTAAAAACAACCAATGAGTTAACAAAGAAATGAAAGAGGAAAAAAAAATACATGGAGACAAATGAAAATAAAAACACAACAGTCCAGCATCTTGGGGACACAGCAAAAGCAGTTCTCAGAGGGAAACTTATAGCAATACAGGGCTATGTTAAGAAACAAAAATCTCAATCCAACCTTGCACCTAAAGGAATTAGAAAAAGAACAATGCCCAAGGTGAGTAGAAGGAAAGAAATCATAAATATCACGGCAATGACAGAGACTAAAAAGATCAATAGAAAAGATGAATGAAACCAAAGGCTGGTTCTCCGTAAGAGAGAAACAAAACTGAGAGTCATCAAGAAAAAAAATGACAAATAAATATAACAGAAATGAGAAGTAACAAGAAACATTACAGAAATACAAAGGATAACAGAGTACTATGGACAACCTAGAAGAAATAGGATCTGAACAGACCTATTGCTAGTAACAAAACTGAAGTGATAATCAAAAACTCCCAACCAAAAGTCTAGAACCAGGTGAATTCTATCAAACGCTTGTTAATAAGTTAATACCATGTCACCTCAAACTATTCCCCCCAAAATAGGAAGGAAAGCTTCCAAACACATTCTATGAGGCTAGCATTACCCTGATATCAAAACCAGACTAAGACACCACAAAACAACAAAACCATAGGCTAATATTTCTGATGAACACAGATGTAAAAGTCCTCAACAAAATATTAGGAAACCACATTCAACAACACATTAAAAGGACCGTTCATCACAATTCAGGGGGATTAATTCCAGAGATCCAAGATGGTTCAATATGCAAATCAATCAATAGGATATACCACATTAACCAAACTAAGGATAAAAATCGTATTACCTCATGGGTGAGGAAAAAGCATTTGACAAAACTGAACAGCTGCTCACGATAAAAACTCAACAAAGTGGGTTTAGAGGGAACGTACCATAACATTAAAAAGGCCATATATGAGCAACCCACAGCTAACCTCATACTCAATGATGGAAAACTGAGAGCTTTCCCTCTAGGATCAGGAACAAGACAAGGATGCCCACTCTTGCCACTTTTATTCAGCACGGTACTGGAAGTTCTAGCCACAGACCGGAAAAAGAAATAAAAGGCATCCAAATTGGTAGAAAGTAGTAAAACTGTCACTGTTTGCAGATGGCATGATACAGTACACAGAAAATCCTAAAGACTCCACCAAAAAACTCCTAGAGGTAATAAATGAATTCTGTAAAGTTACAAGAAACAAGGTTAATTTCCCGAAATCGGTTGCATTTCTGTACTCTAATAATGAAGTAACAGAGAAATTAAGAAAACAACGCTGCTTAAAATTGTACCCAAAATAATAAAATACCTAGGAATAAACTTAACCACAGAGGTGAAAGACCTTTACTCTGAAAACTATAAAACACTGATGAAAGAAACTGAAGATACAAACAAATGCAAACACACACCACGCTCATGGATTGGAAGAATACTGTTAAAATGTCCACACTACCGAAAGCACACTACAGACACAATGCAACTGCTATCAAAATATCAATAATGTCCATAAAACTAGAATAAACAATCTTACAATTTGTATGAACCACACAAGACCCCAAATAGACAAAGCAATCTTGGCGGAAAAAGAACAGTGTTAGAGGGATCACCATCCCAGGTATCAAGCTAGAATGTGCAATCTAAAAAAACAAAGCAGAAACAGACAAATGAATACAGAGAACAAACTGATGGTTTCCAGATGGGAGAAGGGTGGGGGATGAGCTAAAAGGTATGCCAGTAATGGAATAAATAAACCACAGGAATAAAAGGTACAACGCAGGGAATGCAGTGAATGGTATTGTAACAGTGCATGGTGACAGATGGCAGCTATACTTAGGGTGAACAGAGCATAACCTCAGAGTTGGTGAATCACTGTGCTGTACAACTGACACCGAGGCTAACACTGTGTGCCAACCATACTGCAATGAAAACATTCAAGAGGCAACATATTCTCTGTGAAAGATCTTGAACATGTGGTTATGTTGCTAATCTCAAACAAAAATAAATATTCAGATAGCCACTTGAAGGTGTAAGACAAGTAGCCTAGGGGGAAAGAATTTAGACACTGATTACTGTCTCTTACTGGGAAGAAAGGTTGGAAGTTAGAATTAGTGAAATCGAATTCAGTATATTGTTTACCATCAACTATCGCATAAAGTCCCGGAATAGATTTCAGGACTTTATTATAGCAGCATTCAACTGCAGTAATACGACTACCTTTTGTGATCTCTTAAAAAAAAATCAGGTAAGTGATGATTAGGTATTAAGACAACCAGCGAATTTTATCGTAGATTTGGTCACTGTGAAAACAATGTATAAATAAAAATCACTTAGTCTTAAGTTACAACATGCAAAGGCAGGGAGGAAACACTTAAATCTCTCCTTAATTCTTCTATTTTTGTAAAGTTTGATGGAAAATAAAGAGGTTGGGTTAAATAAGAAGTCAAAATAACAGAACAGGGCCAGTCAGTAATCCAAAAATATAACACAGTAAAACTTCACAGCTAGCATTCTACAAGCTGGCCAGAAGTACCAGATACCGCTTCTTTGACAACATAATCAAACAGGTTATTGTTAGAGTCCACAAAGGAAAATGGTAAATATCACCTAGTAAAAACACAACAGACACATCTGACTGTTTCACTTTCATTTCCTGAACTGCAAAGCACAGTGAGATTAGAGAATTAACAAGAAACTAGTCTCATGTAATATATCTAGTCAACAGGTCATATACCTGTCAAAAGGTACAGAATGTAAGACAAGTGTAAATAAATATAAAGAAAAAACTCAAAACCAGTTTGTAAACTTCAGTGTCTATCGGAATCATCTGAGGAGCTTTCTAAAGTACAGTGCCAGGGTTCTACCACTGCATCTACAGAATCTCCACAGTTGGCTCAGGATACCTAAATGGGAAAAAGGCAGTCCCTCAGGTGATTCAGAGAGAACTATGCTTCAGGCAAGCAGTGACACAGTCACATACACATAGTATTAAAAAAACCTAAAACCCCCCAAAATATTAACTACCATTCCACTGTAGATACAAATACAGAAGAAATGTGCACTGAGCCCACCTTCTTCCTGGAACAATGGTCATGATGACAAATTTCTTTTTATTGGAATCCTTATCGTTCTCTTCTTTAACAAAAGAATACAAAACACACACTTGCGCACCTCCCTAGAAAGTATAACACGCCCAAACTTCCAGTCTCTTCGTGGTTTTGAAATGACTACCACAAAATTATTCAAGAGACTTTTTTTTTTTTAAAGTAATTTCTGTGCCCAACACAGGGCTCGAACTCACCACCCTGACATCAAGAGTTGCAGTCTCTACCGACTGAGCCAGACAGGTGCCACCTTACTTGTTTTTAATCTATCACACTCCACACAGAAAACTTAGGCAAAGGCAATTTAAGTTTCGGTATACTTATAAAGTTTACGGTGTTTTTAAAATTACAAATGGGATAGGGATATACTTTCTTCAGTATTGGGACACTGAAATAGACTGAATAGGACAGAAAAAATCAGTACCAATTATTTTACAGATACTTATTGAAACTGTGTGTCAGGTACTGTTCTAGATAATAGCATAATCAGTAAGAACAGGTCATTATACAATGGATACAGCAGTATACAAAGTCCCATTCCTTAGGAAACGTATATTCAGCATCCTGTATCAGTTCTCTTGTTCTCTAATTAGGAGAGGTCTGATTGGTAAGCAACAATTAACCCCCCTTTACGATGTATGTCATCAGGTTATGGCCAAACTATATTTCATAGGTAGCAAAGTCATAGGAGCAAACTGCTTTAGAGATGGGTGAGATCTTAGGGCTTTCATTCCATTATTTAATACCCACAGGAGTTACCTGCTTAAGGTCAAAGAGCCAACCAAACAAGGCAGAAAAGAGCAGGGGCAGGAACCTAGGAGTTTAGTCATTTGTCAAGTTAACACATATTCACAATCATAATAATTTATGTTTCACGCATATGTTTCATTCTGTATTTATTGGGACGTGTTAAAATCAAGACTTTTGCTGCTTACGCTAACAGTTGAAAGAAAAAACATGAAAGTAATAAAACAATTTTTTTCAGGGAGCCTAGGTGGCTCAGTCAGTTAAAATGCCTGTCTCTTGGGGCGCCTGGGTGGCTCGGTCGGTTAAGCGTCCGACTTCGGCTCAGGTCATGATCTCGCGGTCCATGAGTTCAAGCCCCGCGTCGGGCTCTGTGCTGACAGCTCAGAGCCTGGAGCCTGCTTCGGATTCTGTGTCTCCCTCTCTCTCTGCCCCTCCCCCGTTCATGCTCTGTGTCTCAAAAATAAATAAACGTTAAAAAAAAAAAAAATGCCTAACTCTTGATTTCAGCTCAGGTCATGATCTCACAGCTCCTGAGTTGGAGCCCCATGTTGGGCTCCGCTGTGACAGTGCAGAGCCTGCTTGGGAATCTCTCTCCCCCTCTGTCTCTGCCCCTCTCCCACTTGCTCGCGTGCTCTAGCTCTCAAACATTAAATTTTTTTTTCCATTTTTGTATTAGTAAAAATCTTAATTTTTAAACCTTTACTCTCACAAACATGATATAAAATTAAATGTCGTTGCTTTCACATTTTATCTCTTCCTTCTTTTTACCACCCAGTCATTCCCCTTCCGTTGTAATGAAAAGCTGTTGCAATAAGGTCTAAAATCAATATGAAACTATTTTCAAACTAAATAGTAGTAGTCACTATTAAGTGTCACCACATGTCAGGAATCATTCTAAGTATTTTACTTAAACCTCATTTGCTGCTCCTAACAATCTTATGAAGTTGATGGGGTAACTATTCCCAGCTTACAAATGGTGACACTAACACACAGAGTAGCTGGTAAGTGTGTGCCTATTTAGGAATCCAGATCATCTGGCACAGACACCAAGCTTCTACCCCCTTTGTTAAAGGCTCAACCTAGACATTTGCATATGGGTAGAACTCCCCATTTCCCAGGGGAAAGGGTTGCCTTGACACCCAATTTGTTTAGATACAAACGAAGCCCACTTTTCCAGGCTCTGCTCTGGTTAGTTCTGGGAACACAACTAAGAACTTTACTGTGCTATTTCTGCAACTTTTTTGCTTTAATTTGCAGAGTCAAAATTCCTTTTTAAATTTCTGAAGAAGATTTAATACTGAATATCAAGTGATTCCTCAAAAAAAAAAAAAAAGTTCCTATACTGGGAGTGCTATGTGAAAACAAAGAACCCTTTTCAAAGGCATCTTAATTAAGTTGCAGCAGACATTACACAAAGTAGAATAGGATTACCTTTGGGTTTTTCTAAAAGTCTCTGACATGTTTCTTTGACTTTGGTGAAGAGTTCAGAACCTGCCAACTTTTTAGAAATCCCCACTCTTAGCATAACAGCTCCAGGTGTGAATTTTAAGAGGGCAGCCCCAGGCTCTCGTGGTTCTTTTGGATGCTTTGGCATAAGACCAGACCAATCCACATCTATCACATCTAATGGATCTGTAAAAAGTTAAGAATGGGATTTTGTTTTTACATCAAGAAATAGCATTCTTGTTATCTTTTGATAAACAGAAACTGCAAAACATAGAAAGCATTAAGTAACAAGTGTTTTAAATGAAAAATAACAGTCTTAAAATGAAAGCTTTACTATAAAGACTAATATTTAGAATCTAAGGACCTTTCCAGTAAAAAAAAAAAAAAACCTCACCAAAAGATAACAGGCAAGCAAACAAAACCCAAGCGCATTCCTACAAATTTAATACTGTGAACAAATAATCCATCTACTGACAAGGGACAATTGAAAAAATTAACAGTAATGTTCTATTTAATAACATATAATAAAAAAGATATACATACCTTCTACATTAGTAGAAAATTGTGAAGTACAAAACAAATTAAGTCAAAATAAAATTTTAACGTTTTACATTCCCCAACAAAACAAAGACCTGCACTATGATATTAAAAAAAAAAAAAAAAAAAAAAAAAAAAAAAAAAAAAAAAAAAAAAAGAAAAATTATAACGGGGGGCCTAGGTAGTACAGGTGGTTAAGCATTGGACTCTTGATTTCAGCTCAGGTCCTGATCCCACCATGGTGAGATCCAGCCCCGCGCTGGGCTCTGGGCTTGGAGCCTACGGATTCTCTTTCCCCCACTCTGTCTGCCTCTTCCCCCACGCGTGTGGGCTCTCTCTCCCTCAAACAAATTACAACAAGCAGACTAACTGGAACGTTGCTTCAGGCTGTGGTCACCAGAATAAGCTCTGGCGGAGTGTACGGTTCTATACTCAAGGGAAGATAATTACTGAGTTGAGAAAATTGACAGAGGTATATAGATCTTGCATAAATGTAATTTCAACAATTATAAATTTTGAATGACTGTTTCAGAAGTTGGCTTGCGGCACCACGACCGTGAAGCTTTGTACCATACATCTACCATCCGGAACATTGCTGGGCAATCAGTATTCGGTTAGATTCCAAGTTATATAACATGAATTTCAACTTCTGGAACGGAAATCTTAGAATTTGACTATTTTAAAAGAGACCCTGTCCAATTCGTAGGCAATGTCGACTTAAAAGTGTGCTGACCACACAGACTGTGATTTTCATTGTATTGGCCTTTCAGTCTCAAAACATAGAAAGAAAAATTCTGCCTTTCATTACTTAGCAATGCCTTAATACCAAAAATCAGGTCATTTTTACATTCAACCACCTTTGTAAATGATTACCTGGCATCTTCTCCTCATCCTGTTGGTCTTCCCTCTTTTCAGCATCACCTGCTAGAATTTCATCTAGTTCATCATCACTGATTGGCTCATATCCTTCTCCAGCACCAGATCCTAATGAATGTGCATCATCTAACTTGGATTCGTCATCTCCTGTTTCGGGAAGATTTATCTCATGTCAAAGAGCACACGGGAGGGACATTTAAGTGAAACCAAAGAGGAAGAGGCTGTGCACACTAAAATATTTGAAAAGCGTTTTTTTCCTTAGAAAACTACATTTCTTAATATTCCAAAAGAAAAATTAAATTTTAAGTGCAAGAACACAGTAAAAACAGCAATACCGATACAAGTTATAAGATTACAATTAAAATGTGACAAAAGGTACCGCTAACTTACTAATTTTGCTTCTGTATGTAATGTTTTTATAAAACTTTAAGTAAATCCAAATTTACTAACTTCAAAAGGATGTAGTAATTTCTTTACTTAAATAAACTCATTAATTTAAAAGACTTGTAAACATTAATAATTACATTTATTTGAAAAATTGCCGCTGATTCTCCCTCTACCTCCCAATTCATCTCCCTATCCCAACTCAATTTTAAAAAGAATGCTGTAAGAAATTGAAAAATATTTTGTTGGTACCACTAGCATATATTTATCTTACCAATCTTTCTCAATTACTTAGGTTAGGCTTTGTCACCCAGTGAGTTAGCTGTGAACTGAAAAGTACCCTGAAACTAGAGAGTATGTTTAATATGTCTAATCAGTTATCCACACACTTTACTGAGTTTACAACACTAGGTTAGCAAAATGCAACAGTATGCTTTACAGGTATAAATGTGCAGCAAATAAAATATAATAAACTATGAGATGTTTCTGGTCATTGTATAATTTTCTATTATGTTCTAGAATAATCTCCCAATTCACTTCTAAGGTAATCAACTTTAATGACTTCATTTTACAAATATACATCTAAGCATAAAAGCATATAATAGGATTTGTATTTTTTCAAGTTTATCCCACTCATTTTCCTACTTTAGGTGAATAAAATTTTTCATCTCACAGTAGGTAATTCACCTATAAATTTCGATGCTATGTTATGTGTGATCACAACCAGTGAATGCTGTATTTTAGGGATGAGGGGCACTGACTCCAATCACAAGAGAGTTATTATGATTATTTCAATTATATTCAATTAGACTCCAAGGTTATACCTCCATTAGTACTATGGCTCAGGATTTGAGGCTATTTATACTCAAAATTGAGATGAAAACATAATGTGAGGAAACACTGAGATAGAAATGTTTTTGTCAAGTAGAAAAAATAGAACAGCTGCTGTATTGGAACATAATCTGATCAGATAACCAAGAGATAGTAAAGATGTTTATAGTTTCAAAAGAATGTGCACTTACTCTGGGCCCAATGTTATAATACAACAAATAAAAAGAATAGTGAAATAACTGCTGCTTATATACAAGTACCCTAGAAGTTTCTTGAGGGCTTGATATCAGAACAATGGTGTTAAGCACTGGTACCAGAACTGGACAATCCCACGGAGGCAGAATTTCCAGGACAATTTTCAGGGAAGCCATTACTCTTGTTAAGCTAGCCTATATAATTCACCAAAGAATAAGACGTGGGTATATATATGCACAGGCAGAACATATTTTCATTCATCAACCATTTACTGCATCCGTGCTATAGTCCTGATGATAAAGAAATGAAAAGCTACAGTCCCTAACAAAGGAGTAGAGTATAGTGGGGACAAAACCAAGGAAAAATGATTGTAATACAGCGTGGGGATGCTATAAAAGACATATAGACAAGGTGCTATGGCAACCTGAATAAGTACCGTTAGCAGAGAAGGCTTCACGGAGGAAATGATGCACAGACTGGGAAATGAAGTCTGAATAAGGGAAGATAAGAGGGCAAACATCTACCAAGCAAAGGGAAGAGGGAGCACAAAGAAGGCTGGAGGGCAGTGCACGGAGAGAATTCAGAGGCATGAGTGGTCTGTACTAGACTGGGGGTGAAGAAGAGAGTGGAGGCAGTGAACAATGATGTTCCCCACAGCTGAGGCTGGCTCTCAGTGGGCCAAAGGGGAAATGCATTTTCAGGGAGTGTTGACTGTTTCGTGTATTTGTTCTCAACTGCCCTGGAAAACAGAATCACTAAGAGTTATCTGAATCTGTCTCTGAACCAAGAAATAACTTCCATTTTTATGATTTTTTTTTTAAATACCTAAGAAAAGAAGGTGATAACTATTTTTTACTGCATCTACCTTTTATTTCATTCAGGTGAATCTGAACCAAGTATACCATGATAGTACAAATCAGGGGACCACATTTTTGAACTATCACAGGGCTTTTCCTTATGCATATCAGAACACCTTCACGAGAAAATATTTTATTTCCTATGAAATCTGAAAAGGAATGGAGCAGATAACAGACAACAAGGCACTCACCTTCCACACTCTCAGTTCTCTCCGCTTTGTTTAGATCTTCAAATCCCTGCACAGATCCTAGATCTTTATCCATTTTTTCTTTATCCAAAGCAAGACAGTCTCGGGAAGTGCCTTCTAGGTCTCTTTCATGTTCACTCTCCAGTTTTGCTTCACTGCGTTTTACAGACTCTATTTGAGAAGAACTCTCAAACGTTCTGTCTCTGTCTCTGTCCCTGTCCCTTTCCATAGAATCAGGAATTAGTCTCTCTCTTTCCCTGTCCAAATCTCTCCGTTTGTCTCGTTCTCTCTCTCGTTCCCGCAATCTATCTCGGTCCCTGTTCCGTGGCCAATCTTTATCAGCATCTCGGTCCCATTCTCTCTGTCTTGTGTCTCTCCTCTCTCTGTCCCGGTCTCTATCATGCTCATATCGATCACGTTCTTGAAGCCTATCTCTGCTATCAAACGACCCGGATCTTGAATGGACCTGTCGATCTGATTCAGGAGAACTTCTTCTTGAACTATGGCTCCTTGAATCCTGGCGATCTAAAATAAATATACAGAGAGTTTACACAAGGTAAGAAATAAAATGCTTCACTGCCGCCATACTTGTATCAAATCACTGTGTTATGCACCTGAAACTAACACTGTATGTCAACTCTACTTCAATTGAAGGAAAAGAGAAGGAAAGAAAAGAAAAAGGGAGAAGAAGGAAGGAAGGAAGGGAGAAGGGAAAGAAAGAAAGAAAAAAAATGCTTCATTTTAGGGCCCTTTAAAACTTACATTTGATGTTTCCATAGTCCCAATTATTCAAGAAACTCATTTTAAGGAAAAATTGTAAAGTGCTAATTAAAATATGTAAAAGCAAGGGAACACGTAATTTTCCACTATAACCACAAAATATCTTCCGAGAAATACATACATAAAATGGGTAAGCATTAACGGAACTGATCACTTCATCATCTGACCTCTTCCTATCCCCTATCTTATTTTCTGTGGTCAAAAGAAAAAGCACTGGCTGCAGGAGGAAGAGCAGGAAGGTTAAAATTTCAAGCATCAGTAAGGAACCTGAATACGTGAGCCCTCTGCCAAGATATACTACTAACACCCTGATATCAAACTGATGGACGTCACTCAATGTACCTCTATTATAATAATGTTAGTGTTAATGTCGTAACAGGTAACATTCTGGTGGCATGGTTAAGCTCTCAAGTTTCTTAAAATTTAAGGCAGTATATAATGTAACCAATGTCTCATTTACGTCAAAGTTACAATTTGTATAAAAGAGAAAAGTGTATAAAATACACTAAGACAGGAAGCACTGGCTAGATTAGAATTCAATTTTATTACCTGAAGAAGTACTTCGACTGGGCTCTCCACGCTTTAACTGATCAATCCTAGATTTCCTCTCTCCTGTGATCTCCAGACTTTTTGTTTTCTCTCTATCTCTCGAGCCACTATGCAGTACTCTCTTTCGACCACTTTGGTCATCCCCACTTCGATGGGCGGAATCATTGGACGGGGAGCGGAGACGACCAGACGTATGGCTCCGATTGCTCCGATTGCTGCCGAGGCTGCTACTCCTCTTTTGATCCAGCGGCTTGCGATGCGGCGCATCTTCTATAGTGACGTGCGGCGCCTCCACCTTCTCGGCGCGGGTTCTATGGCACTTCCTGTGCGAGTCTTCACCGGTGCTGTTGGTGGGAGCGGCAGACGAGGAAATGCTGGGGGCGGACGCGCTGAAGCCGGCGGAGGCAGACGAGGAGAGAGCAGCAGAGGCGGTGGTAGAAGCGGCAGCGGCGGGAGGCGGAGGGGGAGGAAGAGAGGACGGGGAAGGAGTCCTTCCGGGAGTGGCAGCCGTGGCGGCGCGCTCCGGTTCCGCCACCTCCGCCCGGTCAGGCACGTCCTCGTCAGACCAGTCGCTGAACGCCGTGTCTTCCTTTTTCTGAGAATCCTCCAGACCGCCATCCTTACCATTGGACAGGTCAACCAATTCCTCTTTGGCTGTTAGAGGGGGCGTCCGCGGGCCTCTCTTCTTCTTACTCTGCAGGACGGCTTCTTCATCAGAAATATCAGAATCGCCTTTGGATTTCTTACGTTTCTTCTCTATACTTTTCTTCTTCTGGCCCTTTTTTGGTGAAAATACTTGACCGTCTTCAGATGCTGTCTCTGTGTTACCCCTCTCTAACCCAACATCCTCCTCCTTCTTTTTCTTAACAGGTTTCTTCTGAATTTTGGCTTTTTTCTTGTTCTCATCATGAGCTCGATCAGAGGCGTCTCGCTCGTCAGACGGGTGGTGTCCCATCATGTCTTGTGGGCGAGTTCTTGAGCTTTCCGGGATTTCTGTCTGTTCTCTCTGTTTATCTACAGAAGAAACTTTCTCTTTAAGCTCCTGCTCTTCATAGCGCCTTGAACTCTCTTTTCTTTCCAGTTTACGATCTTCCTCTTTCCATCTACCCTGCCTGTCTTCTGGAAGGTGTGATGGACTGAGAGAACGAGACTCTTGAGGTCGTACAACCTGGCTCAAGAGTCTATGTTTTTCATCTATACAAAAAGATGAAAGCAATCACACTTTCACCAGGTAAACAACGTTGCATTTACACAGAAATAATAATAGCCCAGCCTCTCACTTTTCATTTTAAAACTTTAAAAACGGCAATAATTTCACGAAAAATATGGACTTACTACCAACAGGAGATGACCGTGCCACTACGATAAAGTAACTGTATTCCTAACATATACTTCAGTCACATGAGATATTCAGAGGCAGCAGAGCAAGAAACATTTTAAATCCCACTTCATCATTTCCTGTTAATGCCAAAGAATGGTCTCATGGTTACAAAGGAATGTGGATACAGAAACACAGAAGACAGGTTCTGCTTACTTTTATCATCTCCACTGTTGTAGGTGTCACTGTCGGGAGAATGTTCTCGCCGGCGCTTAGGTGACTGACGAGGGCTAGGACTCCCTTCATTTCTATAGCGCTTCCTAAATAGGACAAATATAGTTTAGAAAATTCCAGAGGATGAAAAAGAGATTTCTTTACTAGTTTTCAGTATTACTTCCTTACTAGAACTACAAAATATAATTGTAAGAGAGCAATACTGTGAGAGCTGTATCATATAAAAGGTGTTCAGCATGCATCTTGAATAAAATTCTTCACTTTGTTTGTTAAGACATACAATTGTGATTTAAAACACATGACAACAGGTCTTTCTTCATCAAATCGCCAGATTTAATAATTGCATGGTGGTAACATACAAGAGAGGAATTAATGTACCGTCTACTAAAACTTACTCGTTAATTTTATCTTTTATGATAAATACTTTATGCTGGGAAGCCAAATGAGAAAATCAGTATCTGCTTTGGAGTCAAAAAGATATGAATGCAACTTACAGCCATGTTACCTATTAGGTAACCTTAGGAAGTTCCTTTAAATCACTGAACCTTAGCTTTCTCATCTGAAAATGGTGGGAAAAAACCAGGGTCCATCTCGTAAAATTGCACTTAGGAATAAATTAGTTTTATCATAAGCCTAGTGCTAGTTATGTTGTGAGTACACTGTAAAAATTGGTTCCTTCCTTTTTCTTAAAACTAAATCACTTGCTTGGTGGCAAATTAATAAAATAATTAAAATGTTCACTATATTTCTTATTCTTTAAGTTAAACATTAAATGACTAGTGATTTATATCTCTGGTACTTAAATTATTCTAGTGAGTTCCTGTATTGTCATTAAATTTTGACTACCTTTTTTTTTTTTTTTTTAAACCACTGTTTATAAATACTGTGGTCAAAAGTTATGAAACATACTGCAGCACACATATCTCCCTCACGGCTCATTTATATAAATGAGTAACCAGGGTTTCGGAAAAAAAAAAAGAGATTAGTGTGACAACTTACAGGCTCAAGTTCGTACAGTTCCCTATCCAAAGCTCCTGCTATCATTAGGCCGTCTATTCTCCCATTCTTTGAATCTGGGCTGGCCCACCGGCTTGCTATGACAAGAGGATGTGGTGAAAGTGACAGAGTGTAAGTTTGGAAAATCAGGACTCAAGATGCATTGCAGCTTCTGCTTTTGACCTCTTGGCATGTTTCTATCATTATATAGAGAGTTTAGACTATTGGAGAATGAAAGGTCGTGTGAAGGAGAAATGAGATACCCTAAACAGCAGCCAGCACTAAATGCCAGGCATGAAGAGTGAGGCCAGTTTGGGTAATCCAGACACAGGTGAACTGCCAGACCCACCTCGGAAACATGAGTGACCCCAAGTAAGATCAGCAGAACTGCTCTGCTGAGCCCAACCCAAAGTGCTAATCCACAGAATGATGAGATGACTGCCTCTTATTTTAAACTACTAACTTTATGTGTGGTTTGACGAATAGCAAGAGGTAACTGGTATATTGAAATAAAGCCAATAATTAAAATGTACAAAAAAATAACTTTAATTTCTAGGAAGTATCTATAGAAATAAAATTAAGAGTAAAATAAATAGTATGGCAAGTCAGCAAACAAAACCTGCATAATAGGGGTTAAAAAAAACTTTTGGGTAAATTCAACTACTGAGATGACAGTACAATTGATAAAAACATCAAGATATTAATCTCATACAGCTATTGTTATAGAGCTGTTTGACTCCTAAGTTTGTGGGGTCCTTGCAACGTTTGGATTGTCCAACCATGAAAAACCAGAAGAAAGTTTTGCTACTGTAAGCAGAGATCAGAAGCATGGAAAAACGAAATCAAAGCACAGGACTGCATAATAGATAAATAACAAAGATTTCACAATTTTCATCTTAGAGACTTTAAGGAGGTCAGAGAAATATGTATTGTATGCCTACATGTGTTAAAAACAGTATCTGAATTTTATGTTAATGTAAGATTATTTATTAATGGGGAAAGGGAAGCCAGTGGATGTGAACTACAGAAAACCCTGGCTGCAGATTGAAGGGAAGCCAAGACCTAATAGAAGCAGCCTCCACTTCTGTGCCTTGTTCTTTGTCCACAGTCATAATCTACAACAGCAATGATGAAAAACAGCCGAAAGCAGGGAGCTGTATTCACCATAATTCACATGAGCTAGAAGCAGAAGCAATGGAACTGAATATATAAATTATTTCCAGTTTGTTTTAGCAAACTTAACCATACCCTTTATCCCAGCTGGTATTAAAAAGGAAAAGAAAAAAAAAAAAAAAGGCAGTTAACTCCAATAAGCTTGGTTTTATGTCCATGAAACCTCAAAACTGACCAATCAGAGTCCAAAATTCTCATGGCTACAGTGATTTAATTTAGCTCCCTTTCTTTGTCTATTCCTCAACTGATGAGAGTCCCAACATACATAGAGGGCTGTGAAGCTGACAGGCATACACTCAGGCCATCTTAGCCACCATCTGGAGAAAACTCACACAGAAGAAAACAGTGGAGAAATGGACAGACAGGATTCCTGATACATTGTTTCAAAGTCTGAACATAGTCACATCAGAACAAATGAACTCTAACCATGGACTTCCCAGATATCTGAGCAATCCTTTTTTTTGGGGGGGGGGGGGCGGGGGGGGGGGAAAAAAAAGAAAAAAAGAGAAACTGTCCTTAGATACATGAGAAGATGGGAACACATCTTTTTTTTATTTTTTATTTTTTAAATTAATTTATTTTTTGAGAGACAGAGACAGAGTCTCTGTCACAGACTCCGAAGCAGGCTCCAGGCTCCGAGCTGTCAGCACAGTGCCCAACGTGGGGCTCGAACCCACGAACCATGAGATCATGACCTGAGCCAAAGTTGGCCGCCTAACCGACTGAGCCAATCCAGGCGCCCCTATGAGAACACATCTTTTGATCCCAATAATCTACTATAACTCCATAGCTCAAGATAGGTCAAGTCTGTATCTCTCTTCAGTGGTTGCAGGACTTCCTTCAGTTTTAAGACCCTGTGAATGCTTCTGTCACTGGAGGTAGTTGACTCCAGAGTTATAAGTACCTAAAACTCATGAAGGATTATCAGAAATGGCACAGTCACTATTTTTTGGTGACTTGCCAACTCCATCAACTAGTTTTAAGTGGGTTTGATGAGAGATAGGTTCACTGATTTTATCACTTTTAGGTTGCATTCCTGTTAAAAACAAGTCGACAGAAGTCGAACAAGCCAATATGCCGTCAAAAATGGCACAGAAAACAAGAGTGATTAATTATATCCATGGCTACAGAAATAGTAGAATGAGAAAGTGTTTTTCTTCCTGGACAATTCAAAAGACTTTAAACACCAAGTATGTATTAATAAAGTTGAAATCCAGGAAAATGTAGAGAGGGAAAAGAATTACAATGAAAATTTCATGACAATGAGATGTTTTGAACTCTACCGAAATGTAACTTTAAAAACCAGATCCATTCCCATTCTTACTTGGACTTTCTCTCATCGTGTCCATCTCTGGGATTCCGGTCTTCTCGGGTATCTTCCCGCTTTTCTCTGCGGTCATCTCGTCCTTTGTCTTTGTCTTCCCAATCCCTCTGACGCTCTCGTTCTTTATCTCTTTCCCTCGCTCTCTCTCGTTCCCGCTCTCGCTCTCTCTCCCTCTCCCGTTCTCGCTCTCTCTCTCTCTCCCGCTCTTCTCTTTCTCGCTCCCGCTCTTTTTCCCTATCTCGTTCCCTCTCTCTCTCCCTCTCTCGATCATGGTCACGATCTCGCTCTCTTTCGCGGTCCCTCTCCTTTTCTCTTTCTCTTTCTCTCTCCCGCTCTCTGGCGCGCTCTCTCTCTAGTTCTCTCTCCTTCTCTCTTTCCCGGTCCCGCTCACGCTCCCTCTCCCTCTCGCGCTCTCGGTCTCGCTCTCGCTCCCTGTCTCTTTCTCTAGCCCTTTCATCTCTTCTGTCCTCCACTCTGTCTACTCTTCGTTCCTCTCTTCTTTCATCACGCTCAAGCTCGTCATTCCTTCCCTGATGTCGAATTGGTGAGCTTGGTCTTTGATCTACAATGAAAATCAAGTTTTGTCAGTGATTAACTTGACAGATAACCTATTGGTAAGACAGCACGGCAAATTTAAAATTTTATCTGTGTATAGGGTCACGCTGGCAACAAATCAGGTTATTACATTTACTTTTAAATTAATCATCCAAAAAATCACCCCTAGATGTTTACAAATTTTTTTTCTTAGAGGTAAGTTTTATTTGCCCTCTAACTAACATGTTTTCTGCTCCCCAACAACCCCCCTCCCACCACCCGCTGATCCACCTTTGATCTTTCTCTGCATGCTCCCTACCCTACCTCCAGCCCACTGCTCCAACCCCACTTTCTGCCATCTCTACCCTTCACCTCTGATCTTCTCTGTCCCCCCAGCAGGACCTGAGAACACTGGTGGCAAAGGATAGGGGCAGCAGGAGGTGTAGAACATAGGAGCTGAAGGAAAAAAAAAATTTCCCTCGTAAGTCACACCTCTAATTTCAGGCTAAAATATATACACATCAAAGTGCAGCTATTATGTGAGGAAAATATAGTAGAACAAAACATCTGTCAATAATTGTTGCTGCAATATCAATTTATCATAAACTAGAATATTAAGGGTACTGATGCTTAGCAGTCTTGAAGTAATCAAATATAAAGTGTTTCGTATTAGCGATATATATTTATACTAGGTTAGAAGTTTTATTCAATCATATAACTGACCACTCAGATGAAGAGCTGTTTTCTTAAAAATATTAACTGATAATCTCATCACATTTTATATATATATATATATATATATAAACATATATACACACACACACACAAATATATATGTGTGTGTATATATATATATTTTTTCCCAGTACATAAATCATATAAACACAGAGAAAATGAATACATGCTGCCCAAATGCCCAGTTGAGCAGGAAATTAGTCTGGGATCAAAAAACGTATAAGAAAATGGTGTTAACTTTTCCACAGAGCTAGCAATTTTGGAAGTAGTTTATTGTGGCACAGTCTAGGGTACTGTGATGTTCCTATTTTCATATTATGTACTAATGTTTATGGGTTAGTCATCAAGGTCATACTGCAGTATGGTCAACAGGTTTGCAAGTGGAATATCTAGCACCAACTTATTAAGCAGAATAACTTTAGGATATTTCCAGGGAAAGGTTCAATGTAGTAATTTGAAGATCCTGTCTTATCACAGACAAAAAAGACAAGAATTATGGACATTTGCTCTTTAGAGGTAACAGATCAATACAGAAGTTCATAGAATTTTAACGCTGAAACAAAACAAAACCTTCTCCAGCCCTTTCCTTCTTAAAAACACAGAAATTATGGTCCAGAAGTTGACTAGCCAAAGTCATAGAGATGGCAGATTTATTAGGACACCAGGACTATAAGGCAGTTCTCTTAAACCCTTTTTCACTTTTGCTGAAACCAACTTAAAATGGTTCTACTGTGCACCCTTGATTCCCCAAATGCCACATATTTATGGTCTTAGACCATTTGAGTTCCTGGTTTAGGGGTCAAACTAATGTCACAACGATTACAAAACAACCTGAAATTCAATACTGCAACTTGTAGTAATTCATACTTGAAATTTCCGATTATACCAATGTCAGAGAACAGACAGTTTTATGCACTCTTCTCTGACAGATAAAAACTGTTTTCCCCAACCAAAATGACAATGTCCCTTACTTCAAAGAAAATGAAAAGGATATAAGAACACCACTTTAATGTATCTAAATTATTTTTCCTATCTTTTCCCCAAAATGTGTTCACCAAAGATGTGATTCTCTTCATATATTTATCTTAATGAATGACATACCCATTCATGAAACCCGGCATCTCTGAGTTATCTAAGTCCTATCAATTTCACTCTCAAAATATTTCTTTATTCCCTTTCCTCTCTCCATCCCTACAGTTAATATTATTAACACAAACTCTGATCACCTGTTACATGTCTAGGTCACCAACAGTCTGTCTAACTGGTTGGTATCCTTCCCCAGACTCGCTTATACTTTTTTCATGAAAACTCTATTTTGTCCAACTGCTTAAAAAGAGTGGTCTTGTAGGCAGTGAAAAGCAATTACATCAAAAATTTTAGCCTGATTTATTAGGCTATGTAGAACTTGGCCCATAGTCTCTCACCAATCCTTTCTACTAGCTTCTTTCCTTCCCTACCAATTATGGCATATACCTCTACTCCAACATCAGAATTCATTACTGCTCCAAAAGCATACGTTTCTTTTAGTCCTACGTGTTTGCACATACTATACCCTCTCCCTGCAAAGTGTTTCTTCCACTGTTCCTTCTAGCAAACTTTTTAGGGAGCTTTCTGGGTTTCCTCACAACTCTCTGTGCTGCTTTGTTGTCTCACAGAACTTCATATAGTGGCAGCATTCATCCTCCTTCAATTGCCTATTTGTGCCCTAATCAGCCCATGAAGAACTAAAGGGAAGACGGAAACTCCTGAGCACAGAACAAGGTGCCTGGGCACATCTCCACCCTCAACGTCTATCACTCTCCCTACTGCTCATCATACCCGGGTCACATTGGTCTTCTTTCAAACTCTAGGACATATTAAGATATTTTCCCTCTTGGGGAACTGGCACATACTCTTCCCGCTGCACGGAATGTTTTTACCCTCAATCTCCGCAATGCTAGCTTCTCTTGCATTTATGCATCTGCATAAATGTCATCTCAAATTTTTCATAAACCATCTGAAGTAGGTCCCTCTCTTATCCTTTATTTCTATCTAGGCCCCTTCTTTGTTTCCTTGATTGCACTCAATAGTCATTCCTCTTTTGGAGGAATGGGTGGTATCTTCTCTCCCGTGAAGTTCTACGAGGACAAGAACTACTTTACTTGAAGGACCCTAGCAGAAGTGCATGAGCTCTCAAAAAACATGGTAGAATATGTCAGTAACCTCAAAAATACAGTGCTATTTTAATCATACAACTGGTATTTACTGAAGTAGTTACAGTAAAGTAAAACAGAAAGAGAACAGGACTTGCAATCAGAAGATACGAGTTTGAATTATAGCTGGAAAACTTACGTCCCTGTAATAATGGCAAATCACTATCCTTCTCTTAGCCCAAATCCCCTAAGTTATGAAACATGAATTCTCTTATCATATCTCCACTCACAGGAATATTATAAAGATAAAAGGATTGTAAAGAATATCTTATATATATTCTCTGACTTAATATTGTAAAAGATATTAAGTCGGGACACATATATATAAAGCAACTATCAAAATTCCTGGAAACTCAATACATGGATGGTTGAGAAATAAAGCTAAGATTGAAACCAAATTGTACTACTGAATTCAGGAATAAGATGAAAAAACCCTGAGCTCGGATATCAAACGGGGGGGGGGGGGGGGAGAAGAGATATTAAAAAAGCATAGCATTACGAGGACATAGCGTTAGATTAAACAGAGGTGAATCAGCATTAGGGAAGATAGAATTTCAGGTATCAACACACAACATATAAACTCCAGTCTCATCTGTAACTAAGGAAGCCCTACACATCTTTTAACCCAAATGCATTAGGCTTACCCTAACAAACTCAAATCAACCAAGTCTGATCTCATCCATACTCCCAAAGTACCTGGTGTCTTAGTGGCTTCGTTCTCTCATCACTGCTCATATCAATATACACTATTACCTTTGCGATTCAGTCCACTATGAAGCATCATTATTCAATTTCCTACCCCTTCAAGTTTTGTACTGTATTAATCTCAGCATTATAGCAAACCTTACTTTAGTAACCAGCCAAAGTTAGCAAGACCTTCATAAGATCTTAGAGTTTAAAATGCCCTAATATATACGGACAATAAAAGCTTGTTAAAGAAAGTCCTTATAACCCTTCCTAAATGACTTCCGGTAATCTTGTTGCAAAACTGATTTGAGAGAGTAAATCTAATAGAGTAGAATCTGATACAGATATACAAGATTTTTAAGCTTAAGTTTTAGCTTAAGATACGCCAGAATTTTTAGCTTAAGATATACAAGAACATAAAATTAGCCAAAGCCAAGTATTACAGGTTCTCAAGAAGGAACATGCAAAAAATGTTTCTTCGAACAACCCCCAGCCCTATCATCATCTTTTCCCCGCCCTGTTCTTTTGACAGCCCTCTAAGACTTTATTATTACAACTAATGAGTGAGTGGCCAGGATACCGGGGTGAGAAAGTTTAAGTATCTCCTAAATCAGAAACGCCTAGACTGGCACCCAAGCATCTATATTCTTCGAAGGGGTATAAGCCATTAGGTTAAGGTGAGAGACATTCAGCAGGGAGCCTCAGTTCTTGCAGCGTGCAAGCGCTTACTGCACCTCAGTACCCACTCTGCTGCCAACCAGGTACTCTGGTGGCTAACCACTTACATACTCTCCAATAAACAAGGAAGATCATATGAGTGAAGACAATAGTTTCAAATGTGTCAACAAGCAGAAGTCTTAAAAGATACATTAAAAAAGTAAACGGAGGACGGTTTTTCAAAAACGATTCTCCCAACCACTGGTGGTCATTATTTAATAATACGCCATCTGACAAACCTCTCTCTCTGTTGTCACGACGGTCTCTCTCTCCATGTCTTCTCTCAAACGAAGAATCCCTTGCTTGATCTCTGTTGTCTCTTTCAGGATATCTGTCTCTTTCAGGATAGCTACTTCGAGTTTCCCAGCTGTCATGATAGTTGCTACTACTACTGTGACTATCAATTTGAGAACCTCTTGTGCCTCGACTTCCTAAACAAAGGATATTCACACAAATGTTTAAACACATACACTTTATTCAACAAGTTATATCAGTCACAATCTTTTTTCCCAAATAAAACATACAAGTTAAGGTGTGTTGGGGTTGTTGCTGTTTTTCTTTTTTGGTGTTTCAAAGTATGGTAATCATTGTTGAAAAGAATATTAAACGTTGGATCGTAACACCCAAATGGTCTAATGATGGGCTTGGGTAAGCTAGGTCCCAGTTTTTACTATCTATTAAAAAAGTCATAATGGAATCATAAAGCAAGAAGACTCATTTCAATTAACCCAAATCCTCCTCCCCCCCCAAAAAAATAAAAGCTATCCATTCATATCTAATTCACAGAAATATCATGAAAATAATGAAAAGTAGATGTATATTATTGCTTTGATTACAATTTGTAGCAAAAACATTCCAATACAGAACCAAAGTACTTTGTTAACATTAAGTGGTGCCTAAAAATTTTCATTAAAAAATGTGGGAAATGAATGTTCATAGTAGCTTTATTTGTAAAAGCCCATACCTAGAAAGTACCCAGATGTCTTTCAATGGTGAATGGTTAAACTGTGGTATATCCAGACCATGGAATACTACAAGGACCAACTACGGACACATGTAACAACTTGGATGAAACTCAAGGAAATTATGCAGAGTGAAAAGGATACATACGGCCTGATTCCATTATGCAATATTTGTGAAATAAAAATTGTAAAATGGAGGACACATTAGTGGCTGCCAGGGGCCAGGGACAAAAGAGAGGAGTCAAGTGTGGCTATAAAGGGTCATACAGGGAGTCCTGTGATACACAGTTGAGTATCTTGACTGTGGTAACGGTAATGCAAGGCTACACAGCCACTGCTGGAAAACGGTATGGAGGGTCCACAAAAAAATTAAAAATAGAACCACCGTATGACCCAGTAATCCCATTCCTGGGTATATATATACCCAATGGAATTGAAATCAGGAACTGGAAGAGGTATCTGCACTCCCATATTCACTATAGCATTATTCGTAATAGTCGAGACATGGAAGCAACTGAAATGTCCCCTGACAAATGGATAAAAAAAATGTGGCATATACATATAATAGAATATTATTCAGCCTTAAAAAAAAAAAAGGAATAAAAAAAGGAAAAGAAAAGGGGAAAAAAAAAAAAAAAAGGAAATCTTGCCATGTGAGATAACAGATGAACCTGGAGGACGTTACGCTGGGTGAGATAAGTCACCCACAGAACAACAAACACTATGTGTGTGATAACACTCACATGTGGAATCTAAAACAAACTCTTAGTAGAATGCTAACTGACAGGGCTGGAGATAGAAGGAAACACAAAGATATTAGTCAAGGGTACAAAGTTTCAGTTGTATAAGATGAGTAAGTCCTAGAGATCTACACTATAGCATAATGCCTGTCCACAGTTATAATACTGTGTTGGAAACTCAAAAATTTGGTAAGAGGGTAGATCTTATGTTAAATGTTCTCATCACATACATACAAAATAACAGAGAACCTGAGGAAACTTCTGCAGGTGATGGATATGTTTATGCCATAGACTGTAGTGAAGGTTTCATGATTATATACGTATCCCCAAGCTCAAGCTGTATACATTAAATATGTGCAGCTTTTTGTATGTCAATCCTATCTCAATAAAGTGGTTTTTAAAAAATACATACAGCTACACACACACACACACACACACACACACACACACACTATAATAATAGGCTTTGAGCCCTTAAAAGAATTACAGAATAATTCTAAATACTATTAGCAATGTATTTTAATAATAAAAATATACGTATAGAATGCTTTAATAATTAAAGACCACAAAGAAGAAACTTAAAACAATTTTTAAAGAATAGAGATGAGCCCCACATAACATCTAGGAAAAAATAAGTTAAATGATAGCTTAGATGCAGCTAAGAGATAATTAGTAAAAAAAAAAAAAAAGATTACATCTGAGGATACAACCCAGGAAACAAAAGAGAGATAAAGAGATGAAAGTTAAGAATCAAAGGTGATATAATAAGAAGATTCGACATATGTCTAACCTATGCTGTTTAGAGTCACATTTAAAACAAAAAGATACAGTAAGGTTGAAAGGATGAAAAAAGATACTCATCAAATACTAACCAAAAGAAATGTTAGTAAAATAACGTTCAAGACAAAAAGCACTATTAGGGATAAAGAGGGTCATTCTACAATGACGAAAGGAATAATGTGCCTTATGAGTACCTAACAGTGAAGGCTTCAAATATTCAAAGCAAAAACTGATCAAATCACACAAAATCGACAAATTCACAATGACAGTGGAAGATTCAACTCACTTCTTTGTAATGTTAGAAAAGGCAGACTAAAACTAATTCCGTGTAGATTTGAAAGCATGGTTAACAAGCTTGATCTCAGAGACACCCTTTGCGTCCAACAATTAAAAGCACACGCAGAACATTTATAAAAATTTCTGAGCCACAGCTAAGTCTTAACAAATACAAATCCCAAAGAGCTGACTTCAAAGTCTTTTCTGACAACAATTAAAATTAGGGAAGGGGATTTATTTTAAAAAGTATGATTAAAAATTTTAAATCCCTTTTCTACGTAACTCATGAGTCAAAGAAGAAATCGTATTAAAACTTAGAAACAGTGTTTAGAATGGTTACTAATACAATTATCACACATTTCATAACAAAGGAAAACCCAAGAGTAGAAATTAATAGACCAAAAGAGATACAAAGGATACAAAAGAGATACAAACCAAAGATTAGTTTTTTGAAAAGACTCAATCAAAATAGCCATACCTTTGGCAAGACTGAGCAAGAAAAACAAGGAAATATAGTCAGAGATTTAAAAGAGTTTTGAAACATCTTTGTATCAAAAATTTGAAAACAAATTTCTTAGAAAAATATAACTTACTATACTGCTTTAAGAAAAAAAACCAAATCTATGACTATTATAATAATCTAAATCTGTAATTCTTGTAAGAAACTCAATTGGTAGTAAAAGCTCTAACCATCAAAAAAATAGGAAACCAGGTTTAACAGACAACTGTCGTTAAACTGTCACAGAATACATAAGTAATCATACGTCAATTATTCTAGAGGAAAAAAAGAAGCAACACTTCCCAACACATTTTCTATGTCTAGTATAACTTTGATTCCCAAACCAAACAAGAACATAAAAAATGAACTATGCAGTGGTAATGCTAGAAGCGGTTCAGGCTGGCTTGAAAGAGCCAATTGTGCACATCTCTTCTGCTGTTAGCAGCTCAAAATCTGCCATTTTATAGCATGGAAATTGGCAAAAGCTAAAAGCCAGGGCTTTTTCTGAAGAGTTCATTGTTCAGAATTTACCAACATGCCACTAATTATATGTAATCTCAGCTGAAAACACAGATACTTAATTCAACATTAAGTTTTAACAAACTTATTCTAAAACTTTAAAAAAATGAAAAAATTCCATTTATCTTAGAAATGCCAGGATAGGGGCACATGAGTGGTTCAGCCGGTTGAACATCCGACTCTTGATTTCAGCTAAGGTCATGATCTCATAGTTCAGTTCATGAGACTGAATCCCACATCGGGCTCTGTGCTGACAGCACAGAGCCTGCTTGGGATTCTCTCTACCTAGCTCTCTGCCCTTCCCCCATGCACGTGGTGTGCTCGCTCTCAAAATAAACATTAAAAAAAAAAGAAATGCCAGAATAGTTAGAAATTTTTAAAAATATATAAAACGTAAGTAGAAAAGTTAAAGGGACCAACTATGACCTTCTCAAGATCCAGAAAAAATGGTCATGATAGAAGCTGTTAGCTAAGTTGGGAAAATTAGCAGACATCCTTAACACAGTAAAAAACATCTGCTAAAAATCTTCAAACACCATGCTTAAGAGTGAAATGCCAACAATAATACTTTAAAATCTGAAACAGAGCAAAGAAGCCCATTATACCACTCATATCCCATATTATACTGAAAAAGATTCTCAGCAGGTTATTGACAGTACATAATCAGAAAAGAAAAGCCAAATCTGTGTGTTCCCAGACATAAATGTTTAAGAGAATCTAACTAGATCTACTATGAAAATACAGCAACATAACAATGTAAGATTAATATACAAATCTCAATTATCATTTCCATACACCGACAGTTTAGAAAATAAAGATTTTAAAAAGATATTATTTAGTGACACAGTTATTCACTGAAGCACTGTTCAAGAACAAACAAGAGTGAACCACCTGAACATCTATCAATATAGGATTTACAGTAGTCTTCCCTATCTGTAGCTTTGCTTTCTGCTATTTCAGTTCCCCATGGTCAACTGGGATCCAGAAGCAGGGGATTCTCCTCCTGACATCTGGTCAAAAGTAGCCTAAGGCTACCTCATGATGTCTACATTATTCACCTCACTTCCTTTCATCACACAGGCATACACCATGTCACCTCACAAGGGTGAGTACGGTACAGTAAGAATTTCAAGAAAACCACATTCACGTAATTTTCATTGCAGTATATTACCATTGTTTTATTATTAATGTCTTACTGTGCTTAATTTATAAATTAAACTTTATCACAGGTGTGTATGTACAGGAAAAGACCCAATATATATAGAATTCAGTATTTTTTTTAATGTTTATTTATTTGAGAGTGTGTGTGTGTGTGCACATGCATGGGGAAGGGGAGACCCAGAATCCCACGTGGGCACCTGAAAGATGCTCAATATCACTCATCATCAGGGAAACACAAATCAAAACTACAAGGAGACATCACCTCACACCTGTCAGAATGGCTAAAATCAACAATACGAGAAACAACAGGTGGTATGGAGGATGTGGAGAAAGGGAGCCCTCCTCCTGCACTGTCGGTGGGAATGCAAACTGGTCCAGCCACTGTGCAAAAGAGTGGAGGTTCTTCAAATGGTTAAAAACAGAACCACCCTACGACACAGCACTGGCACTACTAGGTATTTACCTAAAGAATATAAAAATACTACTTTTGACCTAAAGAATATAAAAATACTGCTGCAAAAGGATACATGCCCCTCTATATGTACAGCATTATTTATAATACCCAAATTAAGGAAAACAGCCCAACATCCACTGACTGATGAATGGGTAAAGAAGACGTGGTATGTACATATACGATGGAATATTATTCGGCCATAAAAAAGGACGAAATCTTGCCATTTGCAACGACATAAAGTCAGAGAGTATAATGCTAAGTGAAATAAGTCAGAGAGAGACAAATACCGTAGGTTTACACGCATGCGGAATTTACAAATAAGTAAAGATTAAAAAAAAAGAGAGAGGCAAAGCAGAAGCCAGACTCTTAACTACAGAGAACTACCAGAGCTCTGGCGGGTGAGGGGATGGGTTCGACAGGGGATGGGGATTAAGGAGCATACTTGTGATTAGCACTGGGACTGTATGGAAGTGCTGAATCTCTATACTGCATACCTGAAATTAATATTACGCTGTATGTTAACTAACTCGAATTTAAATAAAAACTTATAAAAAACTTTACAGTATATCCTACAGTAGACAAATGCACCAAAAAGAAGGGGTTAGTTGTTTATCAAGTTGACTGAAGTGGAATGATCTCCAAGGTATTTTTTAAGTGAAAAGAGCAGGGTATAGAGCAATACATATGTTTTTTTAAAAAGTGCATTTGTAAAACCAGAGGGGATGAGTACACACACAAATCTGCTTGTGTAAAATATTTCTGGGAAGGATACAGACAAAACTGGCAAGAGAATGAATGAGGTCAGGGGTAGTGGGGAGGTCTCTCACCACACATCCTTCCATACTTTTGAAATTTTAAGCCATGTGAATGCATTATTAAAAAGAGAGAGAACTTTTTTTAAGTACCATTGACAAGCGCACCAAAAATGCTGGGTACCCAGGAATAAAACCTGTACAAGGCTTTAACAGGAAAAAGTTACAAATTCATCAATTTGATGCATTTGAAAAAAAATCCAACAGTTTTTCATGAAATTTTTAAAAAAACAACTCATTTAAAAAACGTGTATGAAAAAGCAAAAGGCCAAGAAAAGCGACGACTACTATGAAGGAGAAGGTAAGGGACCTTCAGCTTAGTGTGAAGCTGTAATGTTGACCAAGATGGACCAAAAGATCAACAGAAAGAATGAGTGCTCAGAATTCTGTAGAAGCATTTTAGGGGAGGGAGAGAAGACAGTGGAGGGAAAAAGGCCAAAACGAATTCAGTCCAAGCAGTTCGGAGACAAATACGTTTAGGTGGGTAGTTACTGGGTGATGGCAAATGCGTTTTAGGGGAAGGAAAGTGGCTCGAGATTCTGATATGCGATAATCGGAGGTGGTGTGAAGCGAGCACAAGCACACTGCGGGATACACAGTCGTGTCTGATACCATGAAGTCTGAAAGTCCACCATTTTAATCCCACTTGAATAATCATCTTAGCATACATGTACCTGTTTACTAAAAACTATTTTCTTTTCATTCTACTTTTATGCCTGACAGCAATTTTCTTAGCGTTCCACATTAATCAAGAGGGTAGGATGACTGGATATAATTCAACCAGGGGATCTTAGGATCGGGATCCATTTATCTTTTGCTGCTTGGGCAAATTCCTAAATCTTAGGAATTTAACGCTTCCTATTTGGAATTTATAGGGAAGGCCAAAATTCAACTAGTTGAAAATTACTTTGACAAAATGATGACTAATGAATGTAAAAAAGAATGCATTTAGAAAAGAAACCTTAAATGATTTAATAATTTCTACATAAACATACAAGATACAGTTTATTGACAAGTCAAAAACCTTACCCTTTTCAGGTAATTCTGGACCTCTCCCCCTACTTCTGCCCATCCGGTCATTCCTAATTTCACTTCGAGACTCATTTCTGGCATCATTCCTTATTTCAGTACGAGAGCTTTCTTCTCTCAAATGGTTTCTGCCATAACTTCGGGATTCTTCCTGATAGGCATCCTCCTTTCGATGGGTGTCTCGACTTTCACGGTCCCTGTAGTCGTGGGTATCACGAGCAGACCGAGAATCTCTGGGATCACGGCTCTCTTTGTTATCTCTGCTATAATCTCTCATCTCCCTGGAGTCCCGGATGTCTCTGGAGTCCCTCAGTTCCCGTCGGTCTCTAGTATCCCTGGCATCTCTTCGATCCCGGCCATCTCGAGGTTCTCGGTCATCTCTGTGGTCTCTAGAAGAGCTCAGATCCTGTTCATACTCTCGTTCTTCTCTTGTGTCCTTTTCTCTATCTCTTTTGCTTCTGGTCTCTGTAAGGCAAGTGTGGGAACGAACTAGAATTCCTTTCACAAAATTTTGAGAAACAAGACAATTTACGTAATTTGGAGCTTAAACAATTTTTGAAACATAGTAATTCATGTTCGTTGCAGACAAGAAAGAAAGAAAACATGGGCAAATAAGAAAATTAAGACCATATATAAGCTAAAATTCCAAAGGTAATTTTATTAACGCCTGGATATAACTTTGTTCTTGATTAGATAAACTCTGAATAGGATCTTCCAGTGCCCCAACTTACCCATACTTACAGATCTTCAACAAATGAAACAAGTAAGTTGATCTCCTATCACTGATGGCTTATTTTTTAGGAACTACTTTTAGATCCAGAGCTACACAGTGACTTTAACCACCTCCACCAGACTAGACCACCCATGACCACCTCAAATGTACTTAAAGCACTTAAGAGTGGCCTACAGTTAGTAAGGTGGCTGGCAAAGGGATATTGTTATTCACCCTCTCTTTTCTTCAACTGTTTAGTGGGATCACTCCTGTCTCTAAAGTTTTCTCTACTTAAAGCATTTTCTAATACTTCATAGAAAAATAAGAAAAGAGCTGCAGTTTTTAAGAAGTTGAAACAAAACTCACTGATCATTTATTTCAACCTTGTCAGTGTAAATGAAGAAATAAGAGGCCCAGAGCCTAAATGGCTCAGGCGACCCCCTTTCTAAAGGGAATTTGCAAAGCAGAGAAACTATTCTTTAGATATGCCTGGAAGAGGCATAAATTTATTATAGCATAAATCTGGTATGACGTCAAAGGATTAACAAGAGAACCTCAAAAAACAAACACTGCCTTGTTTTTAAATCAGTTTCCTTTATATGTTGCTCTTAGACACTCTGGAACTGCCTCAAGATCTGAGGCTATTTTAGCAAATGTAGTAGTTTAATACCTAAGACATTGTAAGTTGTCTTCTTTTCTCTTTGCCCCATAACTAGGTCTATAGACCTTCTCCAGCCACCTCAACACCTAGTGTCCACAAGACCCCCTAGATTCTGCCATTAATAACTCCTGCCAGTTACTTTGTCCATGTGCTTCTATCCACAAATGCCTTTAAGAACAGAAGCATGAGGCAAGGATTTGATAGGTCTCCATCCGTTTTTGCGCACACCTGTGACTTCGAGTCCTCTTTCAATGCCAACTGTGCCTAAAAATATGTTCACTCACTACCAGATCCTTTTTCCACAGGTCCCCCATCTGTCTTTACAAATGTATCTAGTTACTGTATTTTGTCATCTACTTCCCCATTCTTCCACTAAAATTAGTTTTATTTCAGAAAATGACATCGAAATGGAGGAACAAACATCTGCTACATCTCTTATGTGAAGGTTAAAGAAACACCTTCCTTACAAAGAAACTAAACACATGGTTTATTATTAAATGGATTCTTCCTGTAATATCAGCCACTCTTAGCACAAAACAAGCATTCTTATAAGACTTAAATGAATACTATTTCCCCTCATCATTATTTCAAAACAAAGTTATTAAACACACTAAAGAGTTTTCATTCAGTCAGTGGTCATTAAATATATACTATATTCCTGGTCAACTCTAATTAAATATCTTATTAAAATTAATAGATAGGTGTTAAGAGAATTTTCCCATCTTACCAAAGTTCCATAAATAGTGCTATGCCAATCTGGTTCCAAAATCATGTACACAAGAAGCAATTCTATGCAACAGATGTTCTCTCTGGTCCCTACCTATGCATTCATCATTTTCTTGAATAAAATAATCTGATTAACTATTGCTTGCACTGTTGATAGAGAACAACCAAATTCAACACCTTTCATAGGAGACTGCGGTAACATACTCATGGAGAGGCTTATTTTAAAATGCATGTTAAACAGAAATGTTGCAAATAAGCGGTATTTCCTGAGTACTCATTACGTTCAAACACCAACTCAGGAGAAGTGAGGAAAAAACTTTAAGTAAATAAGGACAAGAAGCTTGGACAAGGAGTAGAGAAAGAGATGTACTGCCAGATTAGAATAGCATCTCAGCTTGAAGAGGGAGTAGCAAATCCAAAGTTAACTTAATTCTCAGGGATCCAGAAAGGAAAACAGCTTTGCTTACTTCTTTCTGGAGTTACACCTAGAAACTTGATCGCGTGGTTTACACAGAGCTTCTTAATGGTCCCCCAGCCCTTACCTCTTTATGAATGTCTGATGCTTTCAAACTCTACCCCCTGGGTTGCTGCTTTTCTTTCGTTCACATCTTTGTTTTTTTTAAAGGATCAACTAAGCAATTAGAGGGATACTCTAAGAATCAGACAGTCCAAAATGTCTAGCACCGGAAGAAAGCACCGCCTTAGTATACACGAAAATGCCCATTTACACCATACATTTCATAGCTTATGTTCCCGTATCA